>NC_140338.1:33527765-33585487 GCF_963514085.1 Chelon labrosus | reverse complement strand
TTGATGATTTTAATTTTATCATTGGTTGATGGCAATGCATTGTTCCCTGTCCTTTTTGGCTGTTTGCCATTGACCTCTGTAAGTCTCAATAACTCTAATTTAGTCTCAGGACTCTGTAAATGATGCAATCAGAAAGCACAAAGATGTTGAAAAGACCCAAGAAATCTTGAATGATAATTGTGGGGACTAACTAAAAATTTATTCAGAGATACACTCTAGTAGGCCCAACCCCCAACTTTATGGTCATATAATATGGGCTGAGCAACATTTCATATTTCAAGTGCATGTCTTCAAAGGATAAAATGAAGAAAAACAGCTTAATTCAAACTGAATCTGGTCTTTGTTTTAGTGCCAAAGAACATCTGTAGCTATAATCATTTCTATTGTGCCACTGTATGTTTTTCTGTCTCATCTTTTTCGGGTTTTCTCTCTCTTTCAGGTGCCAGCTCTAGGGTTTCTCTGTGTATGAGCAGGGCCACCATGCAGCCACAGTCAGCTAGTGGTGGTCAGGCTTCAGCGAAGCCCATGGGCTGGCTGCACTTGAAGACAGCTTCATTCAGAAATAGCACACACTGTAGAGTATGGACATGGCAGCTGCTGAGTGCGAAAGACAAGCAGACGGACAGAGAGAGGAGACAGAGGGAGAACGAGAGAGAAAGAGAGAGGCGAGAAGAACGTGGGAGACATGAAAATATGTGAAGGAGCAAGGGAGCTAGAGAGCAAAGCAGAACCTGTGAAAAATGCAGCAGTGTTTTTTTCTTCATTGCATTGCTCAACATGTATGAAATTAGAATGTCATAAGATGTTAAATATGGTTATTATTTCACACGCACACACACACACACACAAGTCTGAACACTCTTGAAAGATCGCCACATTTAACTGACGAAACAACAAACGCATTTCTACTTCTGCTAGTCTTATTCTAATCCTCCTAGCAAGTGAGTGGTGTTGTACTCATCTCTTTTCGAACTTTTTTAGACTCTTGTTTTGTAGTCTATTTCTGTGGTCCCTTCGCATCAAACAAGGCATTAAATACGATTCCTCCTCAGTTCTCCAGCTGGAGATGTGTGAAAGTCTATGGGAGTGTGGGGGCGTGTAAAACCTTCCCTCCCTGTGTGAGAGAGTTAAGTCTCAAGCAGGTGGGAGTGAATATGTGTGAACCATTTATGTCTTTAGCAGACATATACAACCCCCCCTCCCCCCACTGTAGCAGGAGTCTGGGGGCGTATTGTACTGTCAGACAGATTCCAAGCATGAAAACAACCCCGATCCCTCTTCTGACACCAGCAGTTAGCAGTGATTGCTATGACACTGTCACACTGGTGCGAGAAAGGTGGAAATAAGAGCAGTCTGCAGAGACTGAAAGATGGAAAAGCACTGGAGGGGAGAGCTGGGAAAGTCTGAGATTTGAAGGAATGTGTAAGAACCAGAACCTGATATATTATACAATCATGCGTTCACAGAAGCAGTATTATGTGCTTTTATTTTGGAAGCATAACATGTATCTTCAGTATAGAAATCCAAGCCAGGAAACACAGAGAATCTGATGAAGACTGACAACTGTATATATAGAAAGTTATATCAGTGTCACTATCAGCAAGGGAAGGGAAAGACAATATTTCAGTACTTCAGAGACTGTACATAGTCTTATCTGGCTTGTGTGTGCTTTTTTTGTGTGTATGTGTGCCACAACTGCGCTGTTTCCTCTTCTGGCAAGCCTTAGTATTTCACTGGCAACCAATCAAGCGTTCCCATGATGACCCTTCTGTCTCTTTGCACTAACAGGCCTGCCACCAGATGCGCCTCTGAAGAACACACAGACTCAGACACAGACACAAACACACACACGATGTTGGAAACGATAGGAGATAGTGGTTTCAACATGTAAAGAAAAGTTGGGGAATTCTGCTCTCCCATGTGATTTAAACCACATATGTCCATAACTGCTAAGTCCAGCCGTATCTCTCTGAGGGCTTGTAACATTTAGCTCAAAGCACCAAGCACAGCCCCCCACTACCACAAGTCTCTGGTGTCTCAGGAAAATTTCACAATCATTTGGAACTAATATGAAATCATGGCTGTTTCAATTGCCTCCACTAACCTCCCCCACCACCCTTACCCCTGTGGAGCAGATGTCTCCAGCATCCTCATGGATCCCAAGGCTACACACACACGGAAACACCATCTGGGACCATGCTTCAGCTTTGCACGTGTGTGTGTCTAACTGGGCTGTGTGAAATGTACGCAGAAATCCATCATATCCATATCTGAATGTAACCATGTTTTTGTGATTTATATGCATAAATGCATCTTCATATATCTGTGTGTCAAAGGATGAGTGTGCTCTGTTGGTTGTGGAAGAAGTCAGGTGTAAATGGTGTTGTGGACAGACTGACCTACACCTGTGGGTTTATGTTCAACAGAACCTTAGTTTGGTTATGCATGTGTGTTTGCCTGTTCACACATTATGCCGTCCACCTGAATAGGCATTCCCAGATGAGATTTGCCAGTAGCACTTGTGGTTCTTTTATATATAAGCACTTGTGGTTCTTTTATATATATATATATATATATATATATATATATATAATGTTCTATCTTGTTTTAAAATGTTTGTGGCAGCCACAGTTTAATTACAAAAGAATTTGCCTTTCCAATATTTCACTTGGATTTTGTAAATTAATTGGGTAAAGGGTCCAGATTTGCATGCTATTCTGCACCCCTTTTTGCCAAACTCATTAGGAGGTGTACAAGGCTTTGTGCTGAAATTTGGATAGTAAAGGGGTGATACACATACACACAGAGGGAAAAAAAGTGAGGCAGGGAAAAGATGGGAGGTGAGGCTCTGGTGCGCTAAGGCGTGCAGAAGCCTCTGTTGCGGCTCTGATGAGCAGCCTCTTAATTACATTTACAGCTAAGTGGAACAGGAGCAGAAGAGCAGCCGCTGAGGCTCAAGTGAGAGGACTGGGGCAAAACCTAACCGAGATTCTTGGCTCCTCTAGTTCTCAGCCTGAAAATTCTTTTCTCACATTAGCCATCACCATTGGAGTACAGCAAAGTCTCCTCTCTTCTCTCTTGCACCACCCACTTTTCTCATCCACTTGCCTAATTTCTGGTTCTCTCTCCACCCTCTTTCCTCTGACATATTTCTCCCTCCCCACAGCCCTTCCTGCTGTACATGTTTTCAATTAGACAGAAGGGAGACAGGGATGGAGGGCTGAAAGGAAAGCTAGGGAGCAGGCGGAAGGGTTTTACACCTCTGATCCACACAAGCGTCTTAATGAGGGATTTGAGGCAAGGGAGGGACTGAGACGAGGCAGGCACCTGAACACCTGCAGGGGTGGAGAGTATGATAAGCATGTGTGTTTCAATGTGTGAATGTCTGCATGTGAGGGAGGATGTGACTGTGGAGTCAATGTGTCTGAGAGGCGTCTATGTATGTTACAGTACAGGTGCATGTGTGGTGATCTGCATGTACAGTACATGAGTTGGTCATTGCACTAGTGTGTGTAAGGCAGAATGGACACAGCAAATAGGTATGCCTGTTGGTGATGTCAGTCTAGGTCAGTTAAATTGTCACTGCATCACAGGAAAAAGTTTAAACTGGATAATCCTTGACAATCCTGGCACTGTACATCACAGAAACTGTATTGTCAGTAAATAAAACTTTGATCAACAACTGAACATGACTAAAATAATTACAAAAGTAAAGTGCCTTTTATTGGCACATTACCTGGTCCTCATTATAAAACTCATACAACTCACGAACACACAAACACACTTTATACTGTTTATACCATATATATGTTTATAGACACACACAGAGAGGAATGACTGAGCTACATAAAGGCTGATAAATATATAGAAAATATATATGAGTGTAATCAATGTTGTTCTAACCATGGTAAGGAAACTGCACGCCATCGTTTTCATGTTTTATCTTCCTCTCCTGCACACTCGCCAAATGGTGCTGCACTGTAAGTGAAGAAGGGTATTGTTAACAATGACATAGGGGAAGTGGGAGAGAGACAGAAAGAAAGAAAGAAAGCGAGAGAGAGAGAGAGAGAGAGAGAGAAAGGGAAGAAATGGGAAGACAGTTAAGAGTGAGCATTTGTGTATGATGGAGGTAATGAGTGACTGATTATTGACATAACATCAAGTAAGCCTTAAGGTGAGGTTGAAAAAATATGAACTCTTGGCATGAACAAGAGAGGGGATGTGTTGGAGTTACTGGTTTGTAGGATGGCTGAGGTAGGAGGTACTGAAGAGGAAGAAATGCCGGTAATGTTCAAAGCTGAATGACAGTAGAAGTGGTTACTGCCTAAACAATGGAAACACTAACATAAAGCCTCAGTACAAGCTTCTGTGAGTTATTATTCCATCCTTTATCTTGGCATTTAGCTATCTGGTAGATAGCAATTAACACCAGTTATCCATGATAAATTTGTTTGTCTGGAACTATTGTGATAGTGTTACAGTGTAATTGTGATCAAAAAATGGAACGGACTCATTTAAAACATGCTAACGCTTTTAAGCTCAATTACAGAACAATAAAGTGAGAGGCTATTCTAATCAGTGCAAAAGACTTGAGTGATCTCTGCCAAGGCTACACCTTGGTCTTTCTTTATTTCTGCTGTGTGTTGCAATAGATTGACAATCTGACAAAACCTAGTGATTATAAACAGTTTCTGTTTCAAGCATGTATGTATTTACAAATGTAACTATATTATAGTAGAGCATTAGACATTTAAACAATGCAAATGCTTTAGCCTTTAGCCTCGTCTTGCAAATTGCTCAAGACCAGGACCATTATATTCTGGTGATTAATTCCATTTCTATTAATATAAGATAAATTAACCATGTTTTTTTCTTAATAGATCCTCAGTCTGATAGCATATGTTGCAGTCATATTGGTTTCTCTAAGATCTTGGTCAGACTGGCAGCCCAAATCAGTTTTTTATTTATTTGCTAGTTTGGCATATCCAGATTGATTTGAGAAAGTCTGGACATCAAAAAGAAGCACCAACAACAGTTTCTGCAAATCTGATCCAAACCACATTTGGAGGAGGTCTGAAATCTGGACAAACAAATCCAACTTGAAAAAAACACAAAAAAGACAATCCGTCAAATCTGTTTTGCCTGCAGTCTGAACAAAGCTTATAGTAAGCAGCATGAGCAGATCGTACTACAATGGAAATGTGAATGGTGGGTGAGTGGCAGGTTTTAAGGGGTGTTCAGGGCTGTGTCATCACCAGAGTGAAGGCAGTTCATTGCGTTAGGGAAAGTGGTGAAGTAACAAAAGTCAGATGGAGGCATCATGTAGGACTTTGGAGATGGTCAGGCAAGGGGGCTCTAAAGTTTCACGATGCTTGCTTAGCAGGCGACAGCGGTGAGGTGGGATAGGAGGGTACCTGCATCCATGTCATTAGGCCACGCACTGGACTGGGAAGAACTGGCAGCAGGTGAACGTCCAGGGTAGAAAACATCATCGGTGGGGCTCTCCAGCTCACTGTCATCTAAGGACTTCCTCTTGGTGGAGCTGAGGGCATGAGAGCATATTTGGTGGGTGGATTAGAGGTGGGAGGTAGAAAGAAAGGGGAAGAGCAGGGGACGATTTTTTTATATATGGTAGAGAAATGCATGGTTCAAGGATACAACACCTATCACAGCTAATAAATAAAAAGCAATCATATAAACAGGGTTCAGGTTTTGAAGTCTTGGAGAAGAACAGACAAAGCACAAGAAAAGTCAAAACTATGAATGAAAAAGGAGGAAACGGAAGGACAGCAGAGGCAGCCACACATTTAGACTCTCTCTCTATGTGTGTGTATGTTTGTTTCTGTGAACATGTCTCGTTAATTTGTATCTTTTAGATGTTTATAACTACCTCCGTGGAAGGTGTGCGTACAACTCCACCTCAGACCTAAAGTGACAGCAAATGACAGAAGTAAGAAGGGGAGAAAGTTAAGAAAGACATAAAAGAGGAAAAAGTAGAAAGAGCCATCACACATCACACATTTATAAAGAGGAGAGCAGCTAACAGAGAGAGAGACACACACATACACACACACCCACACTCACATATATATATATATATATATATATGTGTGTGTGTGTATAGGTTCCAAGACTGGGAACGGATTTGTAGTCCTAAATACAAACTCATTTCAGAAAGCTCAATTGTATACTTTACTTGACAGCAAAGCCATCATTGTGATGAGAAGCAATATATCATTGGCAAATATTGTACTACTATGATTTCACACTGCCCCTCCCCACCCCGATTGCTCTCAGCATCATAGAATACGAGAAACCAAGACAGCCCTAAAAAGCCACACAGTGGTTTCACCCATTAGAGCCTGTACTTAGGGTAGATAGATGTGCCTTTGTAATGGTCAGATGTTTCCTGTGCATCATAGACCTCTGTACACACAAAACATTTTTGGGAGATTTTACCTGGTGGAAGGAGGAGAGGTGAGGGAGCGCCGCCCGAGAGCCACCTGGTTAATGTTGTAGTAGCTGGGACTGCTGTCCAGGTCAGCCAGTGAGAAGTTAGGACCTGATGCTGTGGCTACAGGAGCTGACAAGGATAAAAAAAATAGCCACATCTTACACTGTATCATTCAAGGCTCAACATGATAGTTTGAATGCTTGGGGAAAATAAACCATGTGTCTGGACAAGTGGAATGCCTCACACAGTTGTACAATTAAGAGTCTATGTTTTTGATTGTGTTGTGTTGTGTCAGACAAATACGTGTGGCTATTAGGCACCTAATGTCAAGCCCTGGCAACGTAATTGTTCAATTCCAGAAAATATGACTCTTTGTGTATCCTTTTTTTGTTTTTCTACTTACTCTGTGACACTCTGACCAGCTCTGCCACATTCCACACCCCTGAGGTGACAAAACAGTCCTGGAAACTCAGGTGCCCTGTACAGATTAATTAGTTGGTCAAGACTTCACTTACACACAAAGGCCTAAAATTCACACATCAGAAACAACCCACATCCATTATCAAAAAAAAAGAAAAAAAAAAAGCATGATGAAATAAGTTCTAGTCTGCCTATTTGACGGTGGATGTTTACCTACCGTTGGGTGGTGGTTTGATGTCTGTGTCCCCCTGTTGGCTAGAGCTGTCTGATTGTCCAGATTCTAAATGGAAGCAGAGACAGGGAGGAGGGAGTAGAGAAAGACAAATGGTTAGGATCTGGTTAGCACACTTGAGAAACTAATGAAAAACATACTGGTGAGTGTACGATGTCTCAATGAATCATCTATGTATCTCCGATGCCAAGACTGTAATATTTGAGGTGTGAGAGGGAATAAGCAGTATGTGTTAGAGTATGGTATACATCTTGTGAATGTATGTGTGTGAATTCACACATTTTTGTGTGACAGTCTTGTATCTAAGAATGTTCTCTCCTGTCTCCTTGTACCCCCAGACTTAAGGTGCAATCATTTACAGTGTGCCGCTATGCGATTTAGTATCTAACCACGCAATCATATCCCTCACCCTAATCCTATTTAATACTTTCTTGCTTGTAGGGATTTAGTCTGTGTAAACAGAACACCTTACTCACACACATATACATGAACACACACCCACACAAACATGTGCACTCTCTCTCAATCTGTTTCTTTCTCCAATTTTTGTTTCTTAATTAAATACAGGTTGTAATGCTTGCATGGACATGCATAAATAAACACGCACACAGATCGAGTCTGACCATGACAGTCAGGTTGTCCTGAGGGACTGAGGCAGAATTGTAAATTTGAGGCAAGGCTCTTCCCCTTGGGATTGAAGGGTAGTAGAGAAACACACACACACACATTTGCACAACCGCACACATGTTATAGCTGGTCTACTATGAAAGCACTAGAGCTTCACTCATATGAGCCAACACAAGTATGCCAAGTCTTTGTAACACAATGGTACGATTAAAGTTGAAGGAGCAACAGGCTGAAAGAGGAGGTTGCAGGAAGAGGTTTTCCAGCATGACAGAGTGTGAATTCTTGACAGGGCTGTCAGAATAAATGTCACGTGTGTGCATAAATGTTGATACTGTATGCATTCCCTTGCATTTCATGAGTTGGTAAATAAGACTGAGCTGCATTTCCTGGACTGGTGTGAGGCACTAATGCTACTGGCCATTCATTTAGGCCTTGCTAGGCTGTAGCTAGCAAGCAAGCTAGCTAAAGGAGGTGTTTATCTGCAGGCTGTAGGTGATAACAGAGCACACAGACTCCTGCCAGCAGCACTTGCCTTGCAGCCACACTAAGCCACAGATTACTGAGCAGAAACAATAACAGACCTGTCTCGTTGCCTATGAAGCACTGCTTATCCACTGAGAGAGGGGCGAGACAGACAAGAGTGAGAATGAAAGAAAGAAAGAGCAGAGAAATGAAAGAGAGCTTCTCTTCCCCCTCTCTTCTCATGCAGAATCTCTCGCTCTTCTGTGTCTCTCACTGGCTGGGTGTAATCCTGGCAGCCATCTTAGAGTTTGGCAGCCATCTTAGCATTGGCGGTAGTGCCACATTCCAGCTAACTGACGGCACTCACTCCAAACATACGAGACTGCGCCCCCGCCACGCACGCACTCACCCAGACACATTCAAACACACACACTCATACGTGGAAAAAAAAAACTGAGGTACATACTCAGAGTAAACATATATGATGGCCAATGAAAGCTGTTGAGAAAACAACCTGACTTCACTGGCCTTTTTACCATAGTGTAGTATTCCATTACTGTAAATACATTTTTTTACACTGTAGCCTACAGGCACTGGTTAGATACACTGCATCCATATTGTATGTACACTATGTTACATTAGTTACATTACTGGCTTCACAAGAAGTAGACATAGTATCACAGGAGCAAACTTATGGTATACATATCTCAAAATGGTAATGAAATTTAAAAAAGTTACTTTAGTAAAGCCTGTTTCCTACTCTATCATTGGCTTTTTATTATTCGATATTCTCGCTTATCTATGTTACGTAACATTTAGTTTATACAATATATAATTACATGTGTCTCCTGACAGAAGTATTCTGTATTTAGTACATTCGAATTTATGTTTAACTATTGATTGTTTAACAATTGCTGAAGATTTACTTCATCTCGAGTCTGTTTGTGGTAACTTCCAGATATTTCATAATAATACACACAACAAACAGAAATCCATATGTTATAGTTTTTATACATAAATAACAAGTTCAGATGTTCATACAGTCTGACACCATGAACATCCCTGAGGACCCCTCTTTAAAATACCATCTCATGGTTTGAAATCATACACCGGATAGCTTATTGAGTAACAGAGATCCACTGTTTTCCAGTATGGACATATCAAATTTTGGAAACACCCAGCACTTGGAAACCTTGCACTTTAGTATTTTTGGTATAAGTGGCTATTGTTGGCCTGTCATGATCCCCAACATGTTCTGCCCTTGCGGAGGTGTGAAAGCTAAAGCTCATGGCAGATAAGAGACTGTCAAGTGGATATGTGTAACATATAGGAAAACTGGTAACTGTCCTTAACATCACTCAAGGGTCTTGATTTCATAAAACCAAATCAACCCCCAGCAAACTTGAGAAGAACCATCACTTCTAATTTATTTATCTTTGCTCTGTTCATATGTGAGATATGAACAGAACAAAGAAGATTACTCTTGAAAAGCTTTTCTGGAGTTTTCAGTAGTTGTGGCTTAAGTATTTTGAGCTAATGCTCCTTAGCCCACTACTACTGTGCTTACAACACATCAGTACATAACTCATGGGAAATAGGTGCCACTGTTGAGTTCAACAGTGCATCCCATATAGCTGTAGAGATAACTGAGGAGGACAGGGTGAGAGGGAGGTAAGGCAGAGTCTTGATTCCTGGTTATCACGGCCCTGCAAGCTGCAGTCTACAACAGCAGCCACAACCCCCTCTACCCCCTTCATAACCACCCCCACCAGCCTCCTAACCACACATCCAGCCCCTTATCTTCTTACCGCAGTCCCCTAAAGCCCTCCCTTCAGCAACTCCAATCGTAGTCCTGCCTCAGATGCCCCTCTGCCTACACTGCCAGCAACCCCATCTCTAACCTCAAACCCTTGAGCCAGTGAATTAACAAACCTAGAATCACCTGATGATGTACACAAGAAGCATGGGCGAGCGATGCTTAGTTCGATTACTGTTTGTGTTAATTGCTGCAAATACAATTTAATAATAATCACTACAACCGCTACACTTTTTTTCTCTGCAAAATAATTTGTAACACATCTCATATCTCAACTGGTTTGACACATCTAAAAGCCCCAGTCTCACTTGACTGAACTGACTCTTAGTGCAGTTCAGTTAGTGCATGTATATTGATGCAGCTGATGAGACGAAGGGTGTGCTACAGAAATGAACACAGCATTGGATTCCTCTTTCAACCTCAACTAGTGATAATAACTAAATACAAATCTTAAATGAAGTGTTAACAAATCAGAAAAAAATCTTTCATGCAACCAAAGCTTGTTCTGTCTAGGTAAAGCATTAAGTTCTTGTTAAGTAAGAGGAAAGTACTGCAATCGTTTTTCTAGGGTTTGGTGGACAAAACCTGTGCTAATATTGGCATTAAAATGCTGACATACTACAATGAATTAATTAGTAAATGTTTATTTTGTAGTTGTTAAGTAGAAATATGTTTTTGTGGTGTGTTTGTGTTGAACATCTGTTTTGTAACTGTAATGCAAATTGCTGTCACTGGTTGCTGATTGCAGAATTTCTGTACAGGCTCCAGGGCAAATCTCAAGACCCCACCACAATCAACATAACCCCAGCCATTATGGTTTGACATACAGTACTGTTACCCTAACTATGTCTTCTCTCTCTCACTAACAATCCTATCATGTCTCAGAGTCTGCATTAACCCTTGCCATTTCTGTGGCTTTCCTCAGGATCAGTTCCATGTGTCCTGCATTCTCAAGCACCTCGAATGCTGTTTTAAATCTGTACTACCCAAGCTTTGCATATATTTTTAAATGAATTCTCTTCAAACTGGGGACGTCATGTGTTCCAGTCCCTGCAGTTTCAAGTCAAATCAAATTATAATCACATATTTGTTTTTATATGGTATAGAATGTGGAATAAGTACCTCAAATACCATGGGTACTGGAGATAATGGTGGCGAGAGGACAGGTCCAGCAACGTATTGCGACATGTCAGGTAAGGAGACACTCTGTATGAGTCCATTGATCAGGGACAAGTCATAGACACCCAATAGCAAGAATCCATGCATGGAGGCAGTATTGGGGAAATGTAGGGTTTCACTCACCAGTCATTAGACACCTGAGCTGACTGAGCAGTTATATTAACCACTGACCAACGTTCCATACAAATAAGTTACAACAGAACTCAAATTGTCCAGAATGTCGTAAGTGAATGATAAATTCACTTACGACATTCTGGACAATTTGAGTTCTCTGTTGTAACCCCTGGCTGAATCCTCCAGTAACACACATAGGGCATAGGCAAGTCTTTGAAGAATTTCATACACAATGTAGCTGACTGTCTATAAGAACACAACAGCTTGTGAAGTATTTCTGGCCTTAGGAGTCAGACACAGTAGCCTGTCAGAAGGCCAAAGCGGGGCACTGAAAACAGAACTGTGCTCCTTCTAGTAACACTCGAAACTAAAAATGCTCAAATGTAATTTTTCTTGGTGTAGATAAGTATACACTTATGATGCAAACATGGGATGAAGTCAAAATAATAGTCAAGGTCAAACCTGAAAGAAGTAACAAGTGGGCTGGGCAGAGGCACACCATTTTTCAGTCTGTGCACCGCATCCATGCACACTCCCTATGTCAGCATACAAACCAGCATGTGCGCTGATATACACTGTTGCCACATTAAACCAGTGTATGTCTGTATGTGTGAGCATGAAAGTGTGTGACTACAAGTATGTGTTGAGATTCCCCTCCTTGTTGGAACAAATGTCAACTCCACCATCACCCCTCAGTCCCCTATCTCCTCCTCCCCCTCTCCCTTCCTCTCCTCCCCAAAACACAGGATAACGCGGTACAGCCTCCCAATTGGGTTTCGCTTAAGAGGTTTATCGGTATGTTGCTAAACATTCTGACCTTTTTTTAATCCTTAATGCGCTTAAAATGTTCCAAACCCTCCTAATCCCCCCGGCTATCCCACACAGATGTTCAGTCAGCTCTTTTATTGGACATTATTTTATTATATTTTTTTCTCTTATTAATATATAAATATATTTCAGTTTTTTTTTATTAATTTAAGTCTGTGTCATATGAGGGTATATTTCTGTTGCAGCGTTAAGAAGTCTATCACTGCAGCTATTTAGTGAATGTGTGCATGTGTGTGCGCAGCAATGCTTTTGTCCTAAAAGTGTTAACCAGATCCCCATGTGGTGAACCAGAAGTGTGAAAGTGACCTTCTCAAATCTTTACTTTGAAAGACGCAAGAACTTAGGAGTTTCTTCACAGAGACAAATTAAATATTTAGTCATAAGAGAATGAAAATGTCAGATCTACCGACCATCTATTATGTGTGCTCACTGTTTGGATGGTATACACTATGTACGTACAAATCTGTGCATGTACAGAAATTTGTGTATGCACGTATGGATGTACAAATAAATGTATCTATCTGTGTATGTATACATGTGTGTCTGTGTGTACACCGTGCTACTGTGCCAGGCAAGCAGGCTGTGTGGCGAGGTGGCAGAGTAGGGCTCTGTGTGTGTGTTTGTGTGTGTGTGGAGCAGGTGTGCCTGGCCGCCCTGCGCAGCTTGCTGCCCATCTGTGCTCCCGTCTGTGTACCGCCTGCGCCCACGCTCTGCCAACAGTACCACACCACAGCAAGAAGACCCAGGAGAGAGGGATACTGAGAGACGAGGGCAGGGATGGAAAGAAACAGAAAGAGAGATGGAAGGGAGGAAGGAGGAGTGAGGGGAAGAACGGAGGGAGGAGCAGAGAGGAGGGAGAGGAGGGATTACAAGGTTGGGAATATGGAGGATAGGAAGGGAAGTTATGGGTGGAGGTTTGGGGGGATATCTGGTTGGCTGGGTGCCCATACATACCCCCCTCCTTATTTATTCTATTCAGTCCTTCCACCCTCTCTCTATTCACCGTCTTATCCTCACCCAACCATCACCTCTTTGCTCCATCATTGCAGATTACTGAACTGCACAGTATTCTGTATTGTTTCTCTGTCACTGAATTGTAAGGGCCTCCTAAAAACTGATCCCTGACTGTTTCCTGACAAAGTTTTGTCCAATAATGTTGGCTTTATAAAGTCACCAGGACATTCGCAGGCTGCTACAATTTAATTTAAGCTAATTAGTAGGCTGACAGACAGTATCCCCAAAACAAGATAGATTTTATTAAATTAGCCTGCCCAGTGGGTTACGAAATTAATTTGACAAAATTCTGAGATTAAAAGCATGAAAACTTGTGGTATATCAATTATACTTAATTTAGGCCTTTCACTGCAAATAGCTGATTTGATCTGATCTGATGTTTTTCTTAAAGGTTTGATTGAAAACGAATGGTTAAATTCTGCATATCAAAGGTAAACTAAAGGTGTGAACCAGATGTGTTGTGTTGAAGGGTGTAAAATAACTTTCCTTCGAAGCCCTAGTTTATCTACCTCAAGCTGTCTATCCCCCTGGCATCAGCATTTTGAGATTTGCAGTTCATCTTGATGAAAATGTTTAATTCTCAATTTTTCTTTACTGTTTTACCAGTTAAGCAGGGCTTAGAACATTTTGAGCCATATTGCTCTCTTCTACCGTTTTAGTGCATTGTGCTAAAAATGAGTCACGGGCTTAGCATTCACACACATGCCATGGCTTGTTTCCTCAAATCAGAGCATGTGAAACAATGCATTGCATTAACCTTGCCAGAACTGTAAGCATGTCAGTTTGTTCTAGGTTACCCATTTTGTCCAAAGAAATGCAAATAAAGTGAGAAATAAAACTTCAGTGAAATTATAATTGTCTGAGTACAGCGGAAAGGTTGAGGTACAAAATAGCTAAGTGAATTCCAGTATTGACAAGGGTTGACTCTTGAACCTGGAAAATTTCCTTAAAAGAGGTTTGAATGCTTAAAACTTGTGGGAAAGCCTTTAAGAACTTAAGTGTATCCAAAGGAAGCAATTCTGTAATTCATCCAGGTGCTCTTTGCAAAACAAGAGTATTTTCTGTTTCATTTCATAATAGAGACAGTAACCAAATGGGGAACTTGAAGGGTTTTCTGTCTCACAAACACAATTATTATCACTTTTTCTATCCAATGTGGTCACAGAAGCCTCCAATGGTACTTATAATTAACATGGATAGTCATTAATGGGATTCTGTACTTTAGATTTATGCTGACACAACCTTCTTTTGGACAGCCACTTAAAGTCCTGAAAGGTAGGGCTCAAGGAGTGAGAAACTTACTTAGACAGACACATGAAGACACACACCCTCAAACACACACACTAACAAATGTACTCCAGTTGACATGTGTTAAGTACAGAAAGTACACAAGACTCTGAAATAAAGCATCACTGATTTAGCTGATTAAATTTGAATCCACGTAACTTATGCCCAAAGAATAAGCACATTTGCACTTAATGGCATGAATATCCAAGCTGAATTAATGTGTTCAGCCTGTCTATACATGTGTGTATACGTTTGTGTTAACTATATATCAGTATGCATATTTTGCATTCATGTACATCTTAGCTGTTTCATTAGCAGCAGCTTGAGCCTACTGCATGTGTGAGTGTATGTGTGGCTGAGGCTGGGGGCCCCCAGCACGGTTCATGACCCAGCCTAACAGAGTGTGAACGTCCCCCCGCCGAGCTGATACTGATATAACTGTCTTGTAAGTGGTGTTGACACCAGCATTATTACCCTGTCAACCTCCATCTCTACTCAGCTTAAAGGAGTCAACCGGGGCGGGGACCCAAGTGTGTTAAGGACCGGTGTCTTTGCAAAGCTCTGGTACAGCCCAAATAAATACAGCTGCACAAAGGCCGGAAAGGGAAAGAGAAGGGGAACATGTGGGAGGGAGAAGGAAGGAGGCGGTGCACTTACTCTCGCTGCTACCTACACAACTTTCACAAGATACAAATATCAGATAGATGCACACAAGCTGAAGGCTGCACTGGCGGGTTATCACCACCAGGTGGCATTTTCCTGGCACATCCAGACCATGGTGAAATGCAAATAAAGCAACAAGGCCTTGGGCCAGGCATCTCAGCTAGCTCAGACTTCACTCTCTAGACTGTAGAGAGAAGCAGGCCAGGAATGGAGAGAACAAGAGACAAAGAGATGAAAAGGGAGAGAGATTTGATGTGAATAAAATCAAAGTGAAATATGGAGCAGTGAATATTACTGAGATGTGAGTAGGAGCTTATCCCTTCTGCATTTTGCCCTTAGATAGCAAGACCCTTACATAGCATACACACTATCATGTTCAAAGAAAGTGTTTCAAATCAAAATGCCTTACACTGCAACATCTGTAGCTGAGAGCCGTTTGACAAAGAGACAGAGAGGAGACACCTACAAGAAATGGCACAACAGACACAAGGATATGTAAGCTGAGGGAATGTTGATTTGCAAGAGACTAGAACACTGATTTAAAAATTAAGGAAACTATATGGCAGTGTGGCAAAATGCATATTTCCGGTAGAAGCAAACTTGAAATAAAAATAACTTCATCAAAAGAAAAGCAGAGACAAAAGAACTAACAAAAACTTAGACTGTCATGACAAAGCTGTACAATAGTGCTGCACTATACAGCACTGTTTTACATTTGGATGGTTTTGCAATCTCCAGTGCCATCTCTTACCGCTACAGCATCTGTTAACTCTGAACTCATGAGGATTACAAGACAGTAGTTGAGAATAGATCAGGAAAATGATAAAAGACAGAAAAGTGCTTGAGACACTTGGAATGGAGTAATCCAAGACAGCACTGAGTGCAGCTCTGCAAAAGGAAAGCAAGAAACATTGCAGAAAACATACAGTACCAAGCTGGGTACAGAGCCGAGCAGCGAGGGAAGGCCTGTGTTGAGACTTGGATTTCTCCTCCCCCGGTCCCTTTTCCTGCTGGCCTAGATACACACTGTGGGTCTTTGTGCTGAGGCTGTTACACACACTTCCTGTCTGGCCAGCAGAGGGGTGCTTTAAGGTAAGCCTCTCCCATGTTCTACCCCTTGAACTGTCATTCTCTTTATTCCTTCCTCTTTCTTTGTCATATTTCATAATCCACATTTATCTGTATTCATCTATCTGGTTCTAATGAATCATTCAAATCCATTTTTAAACAACTAAGACCACCTGATTTCTGCCCACATCATTGCCTATTTACTATTGCATCTAAGTGTTGTTCTTTACTGGCTTCTTAAACTGTTACGCTTTTTCACACCATTATCTTTCAAACTTGTTGCTTTTACTTACAGGATGCATAAAGGAAAGTGAATTACACTGATATAAGGCTGGTGCACTTGCACAGTCAAGGGCACATTGATAAGAGCGAGAAAACATCCTCAACACACACACATGCAAACACAGCCACACAGTGATACTGAGTAAGGTTGCCAACTCCTCGAAAAGCACCACTGAGATAACAGTGATAACAAACATTCTTCCTGGAGCCAAGTCTTTTTCTCCCGAGGAACACTTCAATGAAAATTCAGAGCAAATGTGCCACTTTATGAACATAACAATACGTCAATATGTCAGCTGTGTGAATGTGTGGCACTGAAAAGAAGGAGACCCAATTACAGAGGCCCTCTTAAGTTCTTTGCTCCTGAGAAATGGAATGATGAAAGTAAAGTGAGATTTCATCCATTTCAATACATTTAAAATTTGTGATTGTTCTTTTGGGAACACATGAAAGTAATAATCAAAACAATTGTCTGCTGCAACAAAACAGTAATAATAAGAATGAAGAAATTTATAAAAAAATACAACTGTGTAAAAGTGTAAGCATTAAAACTTTTGAGTTTATTGAGTTTAACAGTTACAGACTGTTACACACGGTAGATGATGGTCACTGTTCCCTGTTTGGTTGTACACATACAGTGCAGCACTCGGACACTATAGGTGTGTTGCTGGGAAGTATAATTCCAAGAGAATCAAAAGAAAATCAAAAGGAGGAGCAGGGATGGTGGCAGGAGAGGAAGATAGGAGCTGCTGACAAGCAGAGGAGGAGAGTCAAAACAGTGCAGCATATAAGGGATGTGTATATGCTACTGTATATATACATGAAGGAAAACTCCAGGGGAGAAAAACTTGATCAAAGAGGTCATGCTGTCACATTGACAACACACAGACACACATACCCACTGAACAGCGGAAGGACGTGGAGCTTGAACTGCAAAGCGGTGGTCACCTTTGACCCTTTGGCACTGTAGTTGGGGATTATGCCAGCCAGACAGCTCAACACAGGGTAAGTAAAGCAAACAGTGTGTATGTGTGTGCTTGTGTTTGTGGGTGTGTGGGTGTGTGTGTGTGTGTGTGTACACAAGGGCGTGAACACACACTGGCCAATCACAGGCTTGTCAGAATGTATGAGCCAATGAAAGCAAAATTTTACAAGGTTGACATGGGTTGATGTTCACTCCTTTTGTGCCATGTCAATATGCATGCATGCATAGGAATAGAGGTAAGTGGAGAGGAGAGGAGAGGAGAGGAGAGGAGAGGAGAGGAAACTAACTGAGTTGGCGGGAAGATGGCTGTACGTTTGAGTGCCACGTCTCAGGATCTGAACTGCCATCAACTTCAACCGCACAAGAACACAATGCACGAAAGATAAACAAGTGCTCAAAAATAAATTGTTTGTCACTTCGTAGTGTTTGCACACTTTCACATGAGCACAGACACACACTCCGGGCGCTCTTTGTCCATTGTGTGGCCCAGTCAGGACAGATGCGAGAGGCATGAGGGGCAAAGAGTGAGGTCATGTGAGGGAGCTGGAGCCAGGCGCGGAGGCCAGCCTGAAGTCAACCCAGTGATCAGTATCACCAGTGGGTACCCCTTTGAGGGTATGCTTATATATGTGGATGTGTATTTGGATCTTATCTTTGGTGCAGCTGCCAGGCACAGTGACAAAATGAGAAAACATTAATGAAAACGTGGCTGTGATGTTCATGATTGCACAGCTGGCTGGAGGTTTCTTAAATGAATTGCTGAATCTCTCACCTGGATACCATGGGCTGTTTCTTAGTATTAAAAAATGAAAGAAAAGAGCAGTGTGCAAACAATGCCATCCAACAAATGGCGGTAGTGCTAACCCTTGCATCTAGCACAGTTTTGAACAGCTTGGAGTCCGAACAAACAAGTGAGGGCACCAACACAGACAAGCAGATAAACCCATCAGGGTGTAGATGTACAATACTGCAGACCGCCATCTGTCTGCCAGTATAGACACTCACTGTGGAACTGCATCACTGCCACATGGGGTATTTATGTGTATGTATAGTGCATGAAGGAAAAAAGAGTGAGCATGCCCGACTGAGTATGTGACAGGTTAAAATGTTTATTTCTTAATTAGGACTGGACAATGCATATGTAGAGACACACTCAGCTTCCCTCCATAACCTTTCACAATCTTCCGTATCCAAAAAAGAGCACTCAGTCTGGGCAGAGGACAGCAGGCGACTTCAAGGCTTCTGCCAGACAACAGAGGCCTACAGTCTTTTTAGAGTTTGGATCAGAGACAGAGCATGTGTGTACCCACAGAGCACAAGTCACTTAAACACCACACACTGATATAACATATGCACGTGTGTGTGTGTCTCTGCCCTTGTTTGTCAGCTTTCTCCAGCCATTTCTGTCCATTTTCTCTTGTTGTCAAACTTCACCTCCATCTCTCCACTTAAACTGGTCTGGCATTCACATATTGATTGATCGAGCTGTGTGTATGCGTGTGTGAGTGTTTACATAGGGATCACATCCCCCACCACCACCTAACGCTTAGCCTATAAGCCCATCCAGCTTAACGTCTCGTCACTAATTCTAATTCGGAATCTAATTCACCTCCTTACCACAATCACCCCACACATCATCCCTGTACTCTGCCCCAGCTAAGCTACACACATACACAGAATATCTGACTGTCCACACGGCAACTGGACCATGGTATTTGACTGTGCTGTATAGTTAATCCATATTAATACTGCCTTTTAGTTGAAAACTAAAAGCGTTATAACCCTGAGGTGAAGTAAACTCTGGGTTTTCAGTTACAATTTGTGAGATCACTTTAACTCTGAGGCAGTAATGATGTTAAAACACTACGTGAATGAAACCTGGCAGGTTCTTCAACAAAACAACAAGAAAAGTTTCTCCCTGTCTCCTCTTGGCAAACCAGGCAGAGCAGTCTGACATGTTTCATTTCCTCAAAAAACAATTAAAAAAAAAAGTAAAAACAAAAATGCCAATGAGAAACACTTACTGCATATTAGTTAAGCCACTTATGTCTGGTCTTTTTGATCTATGTGTTTCTGTACAGTTGTTTGCTTTACTTTTTTTCTACTACTATGAAGTTACATTTCAATATTTAATGCATAACAGTCAGTTTTTAGCAGTAATCAGCAAGTCATGAATCAGTCTACATATAAAAAGCAATGTAATAAGGTCAACGCATTCACCTTTTTCTCTTACACATTATTTTGATCAATGCTGGATAAAAATGGAGGCTCTGGTATTCATTTACCTGTTGCTATGGCAAACTGCAGCTTTACTCAGAGTTAGCATCAGAGTTGACTGAACTGTACATTCAACAGATTGTCTAGTCACATGATGTTTGTTTCGGGGTTCAAACACAACAGGCATGAAACATCAGTACCACTGTTTAATATTCTCTTTTTTAAATGAGTGCAATCCCTTTAACACACACATGAGCTTTCATCTGCAGTATGTATCACTATAAAATGGAAGGCAATAAGTATGTGGGGTAGAAGTCGTGTGTGAGCAAATCTGATCCCCTGTAATCTAACCAGTGATGTAATGCCTGGTGCAGCCACCATAACATGTTGCATAACCTTATAAAAGGCTTATGGACCCTAGAGTTCACAGGGTTCATTCTCAGCATTAATGGCTGTTTTGTCTGCACCAGATGTGTAATGACCAAGATGTCAACAAATCAATAGTCACTCATCAAATCAACAAGGAATCTGAATTCTTTGTCTTATTATTACTGCTAAATAAAAAAGCAAGTGCCTGCCCTCAGTGCAAACTACTTCAAGAGTATCAAGAGTAATAGAGCTCTGCTTCACCAAAGGGCCTATCTAAAACGATAGAGCCTTAACTAAAGTCACAAATGTCTACATTCAGCCACCAAAATGGCTATAGTCAAATCAGTATTAACATAGCAACTCACAGCATACCTCCTCGGCCCCCAACTGTTCTTAGCTCAGAGGAAAAGGCTTTTGATTTGGTTGTGACTGGCAGCTCATGTAAACACTGCATCAGCTAGTAGGCAATAGAGGAGACTGGGAGAGAGTTGAACGCTTGCCAAAAGCTGCAAAGCCAAGTATGGCCCTATAGCACTGTGTGCGTGTGTGCATATGTGATGAAAAGAGGGTTTGTATGTGCAGGCATGAGTGTGTACATACAGTATGTGAGCACGTGTGTCTGTGTTTAACCCATTTATGTAACAGTCGGGGTCCCTGGGTTCAAGTAAATTTAAAGACTGAGCTAGCAAGAAAGGCAGAGAAAAAATAAGTAGAGGAAGGAGCTATACAAGGAGACTGAAAGAGGGGGGCAGGCTAGCAAGTTGTGCCAAAAAACGTGGGGATGAGGTGGGTTGAAAATTCTAAGCAGAGACAGAAAGAAGACAAGAAGAAAAATGTAGGAGTAGACTTCAGGGTGGATAATAAAGAGAGAAAAATATTTAAAGAAAGATCAAGAAAACCCCAGTTTTTCCACTACTTCCCTGGCACAAGGTCTGTGCTCAAATGTGGAGGCACAAAGCGACAGTCACCTAACAACAGATTTGAATGGAGGAAGTTTGACAAAGCGGAGGCTAAATAGACATTTCAGGCCAGACACCGGGCTGCTTGGACGACACTGCAAAAAGATAAGGAAACTAAGATGTTGCCCTTGTCATAGAGTAGGGAAGAGAGTCAGACAGAGAAATGAGAGTGAGAAAGTGTCAGGAGAGTGAGAGACCAGGAAGAAAGACAGGGAACCAAGGACAGAAAGGGATGAGATGAGACAAAAAGCATGAAAGTGAGAGGGAAGAAGAAACAAGATAGTGAGAGTGTTAGAGAGAGAAACGGAAAAAAAGAAAGAAGCATGAAGGCTTGTTTCTGGTGGGACTCCAAGAGCCAGCATCTGTTTGGCTTGGGCTCAGAAAAGTCTAGTGTTTCACCCTGCAGCGCCCGAGGGAATGCTATTCCAGGCTGCATGGGCTTCTATGAAAAACAGCTTTATGTGGAAAAGGGGAGATGGAGGGAAGTGGAGAAAGAGAGGCAACAAGGGAAGGAAGGAGAACAGGAGTGAGAGGAAGGAGGGAGGGAAGGAAAAAGTGGATGAAGAGAGAAAGCAGGGGAAAAAGGATGACATACTGGGGAGAGATGAAATTACAGAGTAGATTCTGTCTGAATAAGACAAAGGGATAAAATGAGAAGTGAAATGAGGGCAAGAACAAAAACAAAGGAAGGAAGCAGAAATGAAGGCCATGTTTTAGTCTGTCAATTTCATCTGTTCATAATCCTTATTGAAGCTCACCCCAGCAACCGTTACTTATTCAAAAGTCAAAAAAGTGGGGGTACGGGGTAATGAGGCAACCACAAAACACACACAGCAACACACACACACAGAGGATTTTTGTCCCTCCTCAGCATCTGGGCTAGGACAGCTGTGATGTGCCTCTCAGCCTTGGGCCTCCTCACCTGTCAGTGAGACGGCTGAAACTCCCCAAGGGACAACAAACAGCTGGCAGACAGGTGCGACTGCCGTCCACTTCCCAAACCACACCTGTGTGTGTCCCTGTGTGCGTTTGTATGTAGATGTACACCCCTGCATCAGTAACATAGCATTCTCTATTATATAGCAGGCACAAACAAAACAGGCAGGCACAAATCTGAAAATATCTCAACTGGTTTCACTTTAGAAAGAAATATAGAAGGTGATCAGTATCTGGTAGCAAAAGCAAACCACTCTACTGCTTAACAAAGCAGAGATATGATGTATGATGTTGGTACTGTGTGTGTGATGGGGAGGTGGGGGGAGTTATGCTATTAAAGCAGAGCACTGGGCTTAATCAAAAGCAGAGGCACTTTCACTGGAAAAACAATGAGGGAAAGCAAAGTTTACATGAGATAATTGACAGAGAGAGGAGAAGAAGGATAGATCGATGGGCGATGGAAGGAAGTTGGAAGGGAAGAAAATAAACACGCAGCGGAGTTAGAGCATGACGATAGATGGATGGAACAAGAGAGAATGGAGTGTCGGTGTGACGCAATAAAACAAGGAAAATATGCTTTTCATTTCTTGATAGTTCAGCGCCACCCTCTAATCTCATGTCCCTTTCGCCTTTTAGGCTTCCAAACTCAATCGCATGACTCTAATAAAGTGTTCCTGTGGTACAAGTTTTATTACACATATTGAACATATGACTCTTGTATGTTCATTTTCATTCAATTCTACACTGGAAACACTTTCTCTACCACTCTAAATCCAACTGCATCTAGATCACACTGGAACACGTAAGCCTGTACTATCCCTGTACTATCAGCTTTGGGGGGATTTTAGTCATTTTAAGGCATTTCACTTGTCCAGCCTGGATTGATGTTGAGCAAAGCAGCTCCCAAAACCAACAAACCCACACATAAAGCTCTTCAGGGTTGGTTGAGGACAGACCAGAAAAGAGAGAGACAGACATACAGAGAGTGGGCTGTGGGGATGTGCGAGATGACCAGAGACCTTGACATTCTTAAGAAATTATGTGGAAAAGATTAATGCCAGAGGTCCAGACCTTTTTTCCAGGTTGCAGTATTGAGGTTTCGCTGTAAGCAGTGTGGGCTAGTATAAAACTTTTACCAGCAGTTAAGTTGGGAATTAAGGTTTTTAAACACATTCTTTATCCACCAATTAAAATGTGGATTAAAGTAGTCTGATGACGCCTGGAAGCATATTTCTTGACTTTGTCCTTTTTTATGCATAAAATGAAAATAAAACGTAAAACTTAGATCTACATTGGTAACTTTCAGCACAGACCATGAAAAACTAAAAGAAAAGCCTTTCCTTAACTCTCAAATGCATACTGCAGCTTGTTAGTAACATTGGATCCTGTAAATATACAATATTGCTAGCCTTATCTCTAAAGCAGGGCAATCAGTCCCCTTCACATCAACCAGCAGTTCAAGACAGTGGTTGTACTAAAAAAAAAAACTTGCAGGTATGTGTAACTTGTACATACTCCTCCAGGCTGTTGTCCGAAAGAAAAACAGCTAATAAGTCAACCTGCCTGGGTGAATATAAGCTAAAGAAAACCACACAACACCATCATAGGGAGAACATACTGCTTCACCTCAAAGGCTAGGGCTACACATGTTATCTCTAACAAACACATCATTACTCTTCTCCATTCAGCTCTTTTTGTTTTTGAAGTGTCTCCTCCAGGCAAGGCTTTCTCTAGAAAACTGTAAATATCCAAGCTAAGTGACTGGTTGAGCTTACAAGTGCATTAGTGTTATCTTTGGCAGTGCAGCTCTCCTGGCGATTTATAGCCGAAGACCTTCACGGTGAGTGAAGAGGAGACGGTTGCAGAATCAACAGAATTTTATATATTTTTAATTCATCTGTCACGACCATGATGAACCCTTTTCAAGACTAGGTTAATTTATGTATTCTTTTGTAGTTGTCATTCACTTTAGTCCCGAATGCAAGCTGTTCCCCCAGACTACAAGGAAACCTGGTACAGAGGTAGGATTTTTTCAGTTTATTACTTTCTCCTTCTTCTTCTCTTAAGTATATGTCTAATGGATAAATTATACATTAAAATACATAGTTCCAACTACTGAATGAAAGTTTTTAAGGTTGTCATTTCATATTTCCAATCAACTCTCTTTAGACACAACAGAGAGTGAGGCATGAGTAGAAACCAGTTTATAAACGACTTGCCATCTTTTCTATCATTTCCAGTACACAGTTTATACAGCATACAGTTTAAATGCTCATCTAGTCCTGACTCAGGAACTGACACATTGCAGTCAGAGATATAATTAAACATGACAGAAAACAAATATAACTGATACATTTTTATAGTGGTTTTTAATTTCACTGTCCTGATCAGGCCAGCAAGATTGGATTTACTGTACGAGGTGCTGTTCTGGCATTCTGCCACTGTAAACCTTTTAAGTTACACCAATTATTTCATGGACACATTGCCGTACGGTGCGTCTATTCCACAAACCACAGCATATTCACTTGACTGCATTTAATTTCAATAAAAAAACACACAAGTCTGGGAAATTTGCAGAAAAAGAATATGCATCAGAGGCTAAAGATGCACATAAACACTCACACATACATTCACCCAAAGAGCCATATGGGCCATAGCACAAATGAGTTGGCTGTTTTAATGAGTGCTTTTGAATGAATGTTTACTGCTACATTGAAACCGTCTGCATTCATCAACACTCTGCTCTCGGTTGTGATGAGACAGCCATATGACTTCACTTATCCACGGCCTTGGTCTGAGAGTCTCTAGACTGGGGATAGTAACGAACTAATAATCCCCCTTTCCTGCAATTATCCTCCTCCCTCGTCTCCATCATCCTCTCTTTCTCGTTTAATTCTTTTCTTTCCCTCTCACTCCATTGCACTGTTTATTTCTGTTTCACAATGTAACCTCTCCTTATCTCAAACACATACAAACATATCTCTTTCCACTCCTTCTTTTCACTTTGTGCAAACATTTTTTGATTACACCTAATTTGTAATATCAATAGTCACTCTTTTCTTCTTTGTATGCAGTATGTTTTGTGCTGTATACAGGACATCTTTTCTCTTCCTTCCTCTACAAGGGAAACCCTGGTAGACTATAGAAATGAGAATACACTATTTGTCCAATGGTTTACAAGCAAAAAAGAAGAGATGGAGGCCTTGATGTAACAGGTCAAGCCTGTGGCTTGCTATGACTGGTTACAACTGGTTCCAATATCTGTCTATACTAAAAGTTGAGTAGCCGACTGTATGAAGTCAACAGCATGCTGATGGCTTGTGACAGACAGCGTCGGTAACAGAGGCGATGATGTAATCCACTGGAGGGCTTTGTGGTGAAACGACTGACGCCTTCACTGATTGTCTTTCTCTTGGGAGACAGCAGGCAAAAAGAGAGACATGACGAGGAGGAGGATGAAGGTGGTATGCTTAATGTGAAATAAAAGCATAATGAAATACCACATTAGAGATCACTCTGAAAACGGGTTCATGGGAATTAGCACTCACTCCCATACTAATCAATGTGCGTGATCAATAAGCCTGTGTCAGGCTGTTTTAGCTCAAGCTGGCTGGGGGTCAGTGCTCAACCAGAAATCATACAGTTCAGCCTGTGGCGTGAGGCATTATTATTAGTTCTTGAGTTTGGCTAACAGCCGCAGATCCTCCTGCTTTGGCTACTTCATAGCTGATAGTGATTATTTGGGCTTATTGACAAGCTAATGGTAAATCAGGGCTATAAGGGATTGTTTAGAGAAGATTACTGACTGAACTGGCTGGGATATAGGGACCATGTCGACAGCAATGGTTATGCTGAAGACGGAGCCAGGCTAATCACTTCGGGATGGAACGAAAGACATTGGGGGAGGTGAGTAAAAGAGGGGCAACTGAATTGACTTAGTTAAGGATAACTGGCAAAAAGCTGGAATCAGATTCTTAGTTGTGCCAACCATATATAAAAAATCACAATACCTAAACTAAATATATATAACATTGCAAAATTTATTTCCACAAAACAGGAACCAATGACACTTTCACGCCATTCAAGAAACAGCCATAAACTGGTGTAAGAATAAGTCCCCCTTTTTGGGTAAATGTTGGAACACTATGATTAT
This sequence comes from Chelon labrosus, assembly GCF_963514085.1. NCBI lineage: Eukaryota > Metazoa > Chordata > Actinopteri > Mugiliformes > Mugilidae > Chelon > Chelon labrosus. The sequence continues at coordinate 33,559,422 of NC_140338.1, read as the reverse complement.
CATCATTATGACTGCAGAACATCCTGTAATATTGATGGAGTAAACCGTGTATTACAGTTTACTGCAAGATTACTTCTTTCTACTGTATGCAACTTTGATAAGACATTGCTGAGTACACACACGCCAAATATCTCATATGCTCAGTGAAAATGGACTGACTACTCAAAGCAGAACACAGCAAGGTGGAGTGACTCGTTCAGATTAACTCTCTTCTGGCTTTTCAAACAACACTGACAGATGCATACCCCTCCGCACTTCCATTTGTCAGAGATCTATTCCTGCACTTAAAGCAGACTCTCTCTCTCTCTCTCTCTGTCTCTCTCTCTCTCGCTCTCTCTCTCTCACTCTTACACGCACACACACACACACACACACACACACACACCCATGCTTATATACACACTCTAACGGCTTACACTACCTTTGTCACCTCCCACACATTGGTTATCTCCAAGGACACAAAACCCACAAGATCCCCTACCCAATTTCCACGCATGCAGCATAAATGGAGCTGTAAGCAGCCATTAAGTGACAGGGAAAAGGGTAACAGGAAAAAAAATACCTACGCTGGAGAAAAGGAGGAGATGGAGGGAAATAGAGAGATTGGAAGGGAAAGTAGGGAAAAAACAGGAGGTAGATTTCTATTAAGCACACTGACTTTCATCTCTGCTTTACAATATACTTAGGCAGGATTTTTCGGGGAAGGTAAAAACTCTCTGGATGGTGCACATAAACGCTCCCCCTCCTTACCCAGACAGAAACGACACAATGAACCCTCTGTACTTTCTTCACCAGGGTGACATGCACAAAACGTACTGCAATCCGTGCCAGATTTAAGAATGTCTTGGTTGTTAGCCAAGGTATCTGAAATAATACTCCATGGTTCACAATACTTTATGTAACATTTTTTAAAATCAGAGATTAGAGTGATCTGCTTTCACTGTTAATGCTTCAACCAGTCTGATTGCTGTATCTGTCGTTTGGACTGGATACAAGCCAGGAAAAAAAACCATAGGCAGCACTGGGCAACAGTCCAGGATGGAAATATATTGCTGGATACTTCAGAAATATACACATGCATCTGACTTAAGCCTCCACTTGACTAATGTTTTTAAATTCCATTATCTAAGGATACTTTATGAGTCATACCATAGATGTTTTTTTGATTTTTTTAATGGCTCCTTATCAAAAGAACTGAACGTCATTGTGAAACCATTCAACCATGTTTTTGATTGTCCAAAAACATGCCACTATACTTCTCTTGTCAGCAAGCTGGCTTTCCTGTATGAAGACGTTCGGTGAACATCAGAAAGCAGACATTAACATCTTGACAGAATAGGAGACGGGCAGTTACAAAAAAGGTTGAGAGATGGCAAAACAAACACAAAAACCACGTAAGTCTTCTCCCTTCACTCAAACAACCACAGACTTCACACAGTCGCCTCAGTTCAAAACTTCCACGCACTTAATTCAGACCACTGACTGATCAAAGACCAAAATAAATGCAGTTTCTCTCTTTCTCCCTCAATCCCCCCCTCGACTATCAAGAGACTGTGGGCCATCGGCGTTTCTCATTCTCTCTGTCTGCCACTGTTAACAATCGAAACCAGGATTCATGAACTCCTCTCCCTGCTCTCTGCATCTGTCTCATTATCTTTGCACGCAAGGTTACAGAGTACATTTAGGTTTAGGCAAGCAAGTAACAATTTTTCATTCACTGCAGTAGTCTTTGTAACATATTTCTTTGAAGCCATTTTTTCTTTTACTGTGCTTTTTTATTTGCATATAGAGTACAAATAGACAACATGTTCTGGGATAGGAAAGCAAACTATTTTTAAATTACACAAATTAGTATTGAGTTGCAAAAGCCCAATTTACTTAGACTTTGACTTTCCAATCTAAATTCACTGTCATGGATAAGACACACATGTAAAATATGAAGATCACTGCAGTAAGGTTTCTCCAGCAGAAATCAAACTGTGATAAAAGAAAGCAAAAGAAGGTTACTTAAGTACATGTTAATGCACAGAGTGCAACTCCTATTTAGGAGGCACTAGTGAGATATATACTGTCACTACCTAACTATGACACTGCCTAAAAGATCTCTGAGAAACCCATAGAATAAAGAACTCACTCCTGAGTGAGTGATTGGCTATCTGATGTAGTCAGTCTGCCGACGGTAGGGTTAATGAGCTGTCTCACTGTCTGGGTATCACCACACGACAGGAGAATATCTGACCCGCGGCCAAGACAGTAGTCATACTGTTCCCAGAATTCCCACTACAATAAAGCTGGTCTGGAGCTTTTATAAAACCTGAAAACTCAAACACAGAATCAATGGCAAACTGACCTTGACAACTTATCACCTCAGGCGGTGATCAGAAAACACACGTCTTTAATAGAGCTTTATCATATTGGGCTTCGTGCTTAGCAAAAGTTACTGCTATATTTCTCTTGTCCAGTTTTATTTGTTTGTATTGCTTATTTGATTGTATGTGCAGTATTGTAAAGCAGTTTGCTTGGTTCTGGCATTAACCACGGTGAAACAAACAGTTTTGTCATGTAACAAGTGCCACATATTTTAGGATAAAAAGCAAGACATTCAAACAACAGGGCATAGGGCAATGCTGGTGTAATAGGACCACTCACCAAATCCACAACCAACCAAATCTTTTGGATATAGCTAGTAACAAATACATAAGGTGTCTTATCGTCCAGTGACTTCTCCTCACTTTATCTGGCATTAACAGTGGGCTGTCTGTATGTCAGCTGCCCTTTGCCTGACCCAGTCAGTCACCCAGAGGAAGGAGTGATTAGCAGGACTGTAGTAGCAGGAGCCCACCTGCTCTGACTCAAAAGAAGCCCTCACACAGCTAGCTCGCTAAAGTCAACAGAATTTTAATCACACATACAAAGACACACTTGCACAGACAAAGATGCATGTACACACAAAGACACATAAGTGCTCACACACACACACACACACACACACACACATGCAGACAATTATGCACACAGGGAATGCTCCCTTCACACGTACTCCCTCACTGACTCTTTCATCCTAACAAGATAGATAGAAAGAGGAAGGAGGCAGAGGAGTGATAAAGGCCCAGACAGCAGTGAGGGGGGAGGGAGGGAGGGAGGAAGGAAGGGAGGAGGAGCGTTTCCTGGAGAGACGGGGCAGGCAGGATATGCAGAAGGAGAAGGAGGAGGAGAAACACAGGGGTGGCTTGTTCCAAGCAGAGGTTGTGTCCTTACAGGGGCTCTGTACACACTTGTGTCAAACAGAAGGGGACAAAACACTGACTGGCCACTTCCTGATGTACAACGTACTGGAGAGGAGCACGTGTTAAATAGATCACAGTACAAATTCATAGACATATGGACCTGAGCATTGACAAACACATGTATATTCAAATCCATGCCTATAAAACATGCACAACACAGACAATCAATTATACACACATCTTCAGTTTTACTTGCAGGTGGCAATTCAGATTCAGGTAATAAAATACAGTTTCTCTGTTGCAACTTCTATGGAAACAAACCCCTGGGGGACTCTACAGCATGTCCTGTAAGTAACAGGATCTCTTTTTTTCCCATGTATATCCTTTTGAGCCTTTTTTTTTCTGGCAGGCCTGTTGTGTTGACTGCTTTTCTTTAGCCTGCTGCCCCTTCTGTCTGTCTTTTCAATTTCTTTCTCCTCCTCTTCCTGCGTCTCCATCTCTCTCTCTCTCTTTCTCTCTAGGTTGTGGGGCCTGTAATAGAGCTGCCATTGTTTGAACAGGGAAGCAACAGGAACCGTACCCTGTTAATCCAGCTCTGTTGGTATGTGTGCATGTTTGTGTGTGTGCAGATATATTTCAGGAAGGTACGTGTAATTATGTGTTTTGTTCTATCTATCTATCTATCTGTCTATCTATCTGTCTATCTGTGTATCTATCTATCTACATTGCCTGGAAAAAAAATCTCGCCACCTGGATTTAAGCCTCCTATTTAACCTAGTTATTTAACCTCAACTGATGCAATGAGTAGCTTCTCATTTCCTAAACAACTATGTCGAAAGACACATCCTGTGGTCATGGAAAATATGTTTGAGAAGGGTCAAATTATCGGCATGCTTCAAGCAGACAAAACATCTAAGGAGATTGAAGAAACTACTAAAATTGGGTTAAGAACTGTCCAGCGCATTATTAAAAACTGGAAGGATAGTGGGGAACCATTGTCTTTGAGGAAGAAATTTGGTCGGAAAAAAATCCTGATTGATCGTGACTGGTGATCACTTAAACGTTTGGTGAAATCAAATCAGAGAAAAACATAGAACTCTGTTTAATAGTGAAAGTAAGGGAATTCAAGGGATTGGGACTAAACAGCTGTGTAGCCTTAGGAAAACCACTAATCAGTGAGGCTAACTGGAAAAAAAGGCTTCAATTTGCTAAAGAGCATAAAGATTGGACTCTGGAGCAATGGAAGGAGGTCATGTGGTCTGATGAGTCCAGATTTACCCTGTTCCAGAGTGATGGACGCATCAGGGTAAGAATGAAGAATGAAGAAGTGATGCACCCATCATGCCTAGTGCCTACTGTACAAGCCTGTGGGGGCAGTGCTATGATCTGGGGTTGCTGCAGTTGCTCAGGTCTAGGTTCAGCAACATTATGTGTCCAAAGAATGAGGTCAGCTGACTACCTGAATATACTGAATGACCAGGTTATTCCATCAATGGATTTTTTCTTCCCTGATGGCACGGGCATATTCCAAGATGACAATAGCAGGATTCATGGGGCTCAAATTGTGAAAGAGTGGTTCAGGGAGCATGAGACATCATTTTCACACATGGATTGGCCACCACAGAGTCCAGACCTTAACCCAATTGAGAATCTTTGGGATGTGCTGGAGAAGGCTTTGCGCAGTGGTCAGACTCTCCCATCATCAATACAAGATCTTTGTGAAATATGAATGCAACACTGGATGGAAATAAATCTGGTGACATTGCAGAAGCTTATTGAAACAATGCCACAGAGAATGTGTGTGTGTGTGTGTGTGTGTGTATATATATATATACCTACTGAGCCACAGGGACGGCTGTGGCTCAGTAGGTAGAGCGGGTTGTCCACGAACCAGAGGGTTAGCGGTTCGATCCCCGGGAATGTGCCACATGCCGAAGTGTCCTTGAGCAATGCTCAAGTGTCCTTGCTCCCAGTGCGTGGCACTGGTGTGTGAATGTGTGAGTGTTTGTGTGAGCGAATGGGTAGATGTGTCTGTGACTGTAAAGCGCTTTGAGTATAGCTATATAAAAGCAAGGCCATTTACCATTTACCATATATATATATATATATATATATATATATATATAATGTATGGCTGCCTACAGTGTGTGTGTGTGTGCCTCTGATAACACATTTCTCCTTTGTGCATAAGTGGGCGTTCTGTTTGAAGTGTAAGCAAGCATGACATTACACTTTAAAACTAACAAGTGCCTCTCTTCATTGCTACTTATTTCTACAAACATCCCTCATGTACTCTTAAAAGATTAAGAACCTTTGAACGTGACTTGTCTTTGCTCCAGCTTATTCATAAACACTTGTTCACACATGAACTTATTAAAAGGTGCACTGTAACATTACATTTTTACACATGCTTTTCTTATCCTGCCCTATAACCCTTTCTCTCTCTCTCCTTTCTATGCTGTTAATACCCCCATTACAAATCTCAAAATGACCCCATCTCAAGTTGTAGGACCTTTCTCTCATGCCTGTGTGTGTGTGAATGCACAGTGTGACGCTCCATTAACTCTAGTGGTGACAGGCCTTTGATGCCACCACTGCTCCTTAATCCCAAACACTGAGGGAGGGACACAGGGAGAGAGAGACTGAGAGGGAGAAAGGAAGCAAGAGTTCGGGTTCAAGCTCAGGATCAAGTTCAATTTCGATCTCAGAACCTGAGCTTGAACTTTTAGTTGAATTGAAATGATTTTTCTGGGATAATTGTGATGATTAATAATTTCAAAACAAACGTGTATATTACCAAGCATGTTTAAAGCTTCTTAAATCAGAACAACTAGGAAAAACAACATATTTGATTTGTAATGATCTGTTCAAAATCAAAATCTGCGGTATGTTTTTTTATATAGTCTTTATAGACCTTTCTACCTGTTGGTACTCAAAATGCTTTTTGGTCACAGACACATCTACTCATTCGCCCACACAAGCACACACACATTCATACACCAGTCCCGTGTACTGGGACCAACTGGGAGCTCAGTGTCTTGCTCAAGGACACTTCAGTGTGTGACATATTCCGGGGATCGAACCACTAACCCTCTGGTTTCATGGACAACGCGGTCGACCTACTGAGCCACAGTCACAACCGTCATGATACCAAACCCTTAGAGAAGTCATGTGTGGAGGGATTACATATGAATTAGACTGTTAGAACGCCTTGCAGTAACATTACTGCATCAATAATTAACACAGAATCACACTTGTGTACTCATATTAAATACTTTCAACACTTTTTAAATTTATTTTTTAGTTAGTTAACAACTACAAGGACATAATATTTAAAAATGCTCTCATTACCAATACAACAAACATCACTTACAGTGCTTTTTCCCTAACCAGCAATCATTTGTGTTTTTTTTCTGAATGAATGAGGCAAAACTCTGCTGACGCAGGAACACCCCTATTGAGTGTAGGAGGTCTTTAATGTGACGCATGTGTCCACACTACCAAAATAATGTGGACACATGTGGACAAATGCGGTCAAAGATCGGATCTCTCAAATGCAATGTCAATGTGTCCTGGGGGTGTTCACACCCATCTTTTACATGACCGGATCGCCCAGATCAGATCTCAATGCAAGGTCTGAACAGGCCCATAGAGGTTTCATGCTGTGATAGGAGGATTATGTGAATTAATACTTACACTTCTTTAAATTCCTGATTTAAATTTTGAAAACCCAAATTTATATGGTACAAAACAGTCGACTAGTTTGCGTGTGAAAATAGATTGGCTTTCTCTGTTGTTATTTGGCAACTCAGGATCTTGAGCATGAAGAGTCTTTTAAAACAGTTAAGTAAGCTTTTTCAATGCAACAGCTTCCTACATTTTTAAAGTGAGATCAATCCATCTGATTTCACAGTATAATGTCTTCATCAAAGAGTACTGAGCATTGGATTTTAATGAGTTTGCGGTTGATTGTAAATTTCTAGTTTGAATAAGGACCGTGGGCCACTGGGTGTGGTGGGATCATCACTGTAACAAAGAAGACTTTCAAAAAGTCGCTCTGCAAGTTTTGTGCTCAGAGAAGACAGCTTTGACATGTGTTTACCATTTCGCCATCACACAGGGGAAGATTTATGACAAACCCCTCAACTTCTAATCAAATGGGAATTTTTTTGTACTTTTTTAATGTCTATCTTCTGTCAGAACAGTGCTCGCTTCAACTCTGCCAGGTGGTGTGTGTATATGTGCATATATGTGTGAGTATACACATGAGCTATGAGGTATTTGGCAACCAGAGAGCAGGTTTAATAATAACTGATGTATCCCTGAAGGATTTCAGACCCAGTTCCAGCTGGGAGAAGACTGTGATGCCTCCAGACCTCAAAGTATAAGAGAAAAGATAAGAGAGTAAGAGAGGTCGGAAGGAATTACACTGATCAGGCATAACATTATGACCAATTATAGGTGACTAACACTGACCATCCTGTGACAATATAATGTTCCGCTGGGAAACTTTTGGAGCTGGCATTTGTGTGGATGTTACTCAGACATGTAGCATCCACCTAGACCAGACCAAGCACCCCCACTCCGTAGCAATGTCACTCCTTGATGGCAGCAGCCATCCCCAGCAGGATGCAGCCTGACACAGGCACACACACAAAAACGCTTTAGGAACAACTCAAAAAACATGAAGAACAGCACAAGGTGTTGACCTGGCCTCCAAATTCACTAGTTCCCAAACTGATCAAGTATGATCCACAGAGGCCCCTCCCCTCAAGCCATAGGACCCACTAACAACTAACAGCTTTTTGACCATTCACTCTCCCCCCTCCCTTAACTTTCATAATGTAGGAGGAGAAATGACATCGCTCATCTGACCAAGGCAAACATCCAAACCACACAAATCCCCCCTAACACCACTGTCTGACACTTCTTCACTTCTCTGAGGCACTGTGTATACGTGAGTATGAGTGTGTGCGTGCGTGTTATATTCTGAGGGTGTATTTTTTTCACTGGCCTCTGGTCTCACACTGAGAGACGCTGAGATGAACCCAGTGCCTCTGCCAGGTTTTTACTCACTGAGATATTGGGGCGTATCACACTGTCTAGCTAGCTGGCTCTGGTTGTGTGTGTGTGTGTGTGTGTGTGTGTGTGTAGGAGAGAAAGATTGTGTGTCTCCACTGCCTAGGGATGCCTGGATACGTTGGACTCTCACACACAACTGAGAGAATAGTATAGAACATTACACACATTGGCACGTCCATGTGTACTCTGCAGACACACACAAACACACACACACACAGATACATACGGTGCAAAAGAGAGAGCCATAACAGCATGGGCTCCAACAGTGCCTCTTTGACAGATTTAAGTAAATAGCAGCAAACAAGCGATTATTTTTGGCAGACCAGGCTGCAGCCCATTCCAAGAACTAGGGGAGGTCCAATGGGAACGGAGTGAGATGAAATCACATAAACAGATGTGATTAAAGTCAATATTATATGTGTCATTACTCATTCAGACGATGTACTCCTTCACTGGACCAAGCTAATACAAATACATGCAGATACAAAACCTCTGCTCTTTACTTGGTGCTGCTGATCTCTCATTCGGTCTCCTTTTACAGCCATAACTATGCAGTCTAACCCTCTGAGGCTCAACAGACTGGACTCAGCATCTGTGACATGTACACACAAAGCAGACTATAATACACTTCAGTGAATGTGTGTGTGTGTGTGTGTTACTCTCATATGCACATTTTCATGCATTGCAACTAACCACTAGAGAATTCATCATGTTCATATTTGTTCCTGCAAATATGCAACATGGAGCAGTGTGAAAGGGCAGCTGGATCAGTGTGGGATCTGCAGCTGACATAGTCAGGTTGACCCACTATAAGTGGATTTGTAATCCCCGAGTGGATTTAAACTGTGTTTACTGTCACAGCCAATGTGTGTATGTGTGTTTTTTGTGTGTCTGCACAGCTGCATGCGTTTCCCTCAGCCACAAACCCGTTTCTCCATATTGCTGTTCGATCATATGCCATTAATCCTATAGCAGTCTTAGGTGCAGTGTTTTCATTTAAACACAGAGGACTTATTAGTGGCATACATAAAATTCATTCTTTCGTGTACTTTGACATGGGAAAGTTTACAATAACAGTGCAGAGTTACACAAACACATGAACCCATATGTATCACACACACTTCACACACGGTGTTCTGGCTGTGCCCCAGAGAGACTAAGCTGCTTTGGGACAGAGAAATACTGTCACCAGTCAATTAATCAGTCATTACCAACACCAGGATGGGCCAGGAGACTAATGCCAATATGGCTCTGCCACATACACACTGGTTAGGGTGTGCAGGGTCAAACGGAGATCAGTCTGCTGCTAGAGTTGCATGTGCCCTGACCCTACATGGATGGTTGAGGCTGAAGTCAATTTAAGTAAATCAAATCAAATTCGAATTAGGTACAGAGGAATTGGAGTGTAATGATGGGTACAGATGGAACTGCAGGTGACAGACTAAGCACTTGGAGCTAATGTACTGGAGCAAAGAGGGTTTAGGCATGTCAAAACATTACATCCACAAGTGTATATCTGAACATATATAGACAGTCTGGATTCGTCAATTCATCGTCCAGACATTTTTGAAACAGCTTATGTTAGTTTAGTCCTTCAATGGGCTTTCAATGGAATTTGTCTATTTAATTTAGTTTCTTTTTGTAGTAACCTAATTAGGTGATTCTTGCCTCTTAAGACACTTGGATGAGAAACAATTAAACATCAGTATTATCAACTTAAATAAAAAAAAAACAAAGAACAAAAGTGATGACCTTATTGCTCACTTACAAAATGTAAAGCTACAATACTTCCAAAAGCGCTCGTCTGCCAACAACGCTAAAGACAAAGGTGCTGTGAGAGAAATTATATAGCATATGCTACCAGACCATCTTTTAGATTTGAATAGCATGACAACAATGAGCTTAAATCTTGGGAAAATCTTCTAATGTTTGTTTACTAAAAAGCCCATGGATCGTTAAGTCAAGGCAGGACTGTGGGGAAAAAAAAGAAACAGGCAGAGAAGTAAAACTAGGTTAAAATAAGGTCTAATTCTGTACAAGGAGCTTCTGGGCTTATGAAGGAGGACATAATCTAATTAGCTCTATGAAAAATATTTACGGGGCCTAAATGTGTAAGTAGGGAAAGAAAAAATAGAAATTGAAGTCGGTTTGCTGTGATAACATAGGCAGATTAGTTAAGGCTTGGTTTGGATAGACAGGTCAAAATCACAGATGACTGCACTTGGGACTGCTTATCATCTAAACTATGTCTCACAAAGAGTCATATTTAGATGTCCTCAGAAGTTTTTGTTTTTCAGGAGATTAAAACATGGCAAGACTATGTATTTTGGTTTAAGCAGAATGATATGGAATCCATATCTTGAGGTAACTGGCACCTTAGTTTAGTTAAACTCAGTCTGGCTGGGTTAAATCTGTATGAGATTACCATAATTAAATTGACACTTTCTGAATGGAAGTGACATTTGAATGAGTGAATGTATCAAACAAGAAATAAAATGGACGGAGATGAGTGGTAGTTGCGGTAGTTGGCAGAAGCAAAGACAGTGCCACCCAGACAGAGCCCTCAGGGAAAACATTTACTGGCCCCTCACTAACACCTCTTCTGTGTGTGTGAGCTGGCGGGAGAAACATAACGTCAGTGTGCATGTGTGTGTCGTGTGTGTGCGCCAGAGAGTACATTTATTGGCCCCCCGCTACCACCTCTGGGGAGGAGCCATCCAAGTGCTGAGTGACACACGCTGCTTAGTGTCTTAATGGAGAGAGAAGAGGGCCAGCCAAACCACAGCCTCTAGACTGGGATCTTACAGCCTGTAATTATGGAGAGATGTTAAAAGTTGCTCTGTGCGTGCACGTGTGTGAGAAAAAAGTTAAAATACGGAGATAAGAAGAGCTGCTACATCCTTCTCCTCACAAAAACAACTGGATGTGTGTGTGATTTTGTGTATGTGTTTTGTGTTTTGTGCAGTTCTGTGCCTCTGTCATGTATCTGCTGCTACTCCAGCCGTAGTAGTACTCACACACAAACGCACACGCACACACAAAAGAAGAAATGAAAGTTGTTGGGAACTGGAGCTGCGTTCAATTAGGGTAACCACATATTTACAAACAGTGGGGGAAAAGCTGCCTCTCTGTGACTCATCAGCCAAGCGGCACACTTGCACTTTTGACTCCAGGCCTGCCTCTCCCAACTGCACAGCTAAAGAGCGAAGGAAGGGAAGAATGGAGGGATGAAGGGAGAGCGAGAGGGAGATGACAGGGTGTGGACAGAATGAAAAACACACACATGCATGCTGGCTGTGCATGTGTGAGCGACCGCATAAACAAATACATATGTGTGCATACAAACACTTGCGCAAATTAAATGAGCTCATTTAAACTCCTGTGGTGTGAACAAACACTGGAGCCGGCCTACTTTTAGAAAATGACTGACGGTCTTAAACAAAGCACATAAATTCTGGGTGGAAAAGGTCCCTGTTGCCAGTTTACAACAGGATCATCACCATCTTAGATTTTTGAGTAATGAACGTATTGATGATGATCAAGCTTTTTACAACTGTTTGGGTGACAACCTCTAGCAACAGATCCCCCATTTTCCCCCATGACAATTTTGTAGCACAAAGTGGGTTGCTACGACAATGTTTATTGATATGTTTATCGTCACACTTCCAAGCCTTCAGTCTATGATATTAAGGTCCAGACAATGTTATAGCTATATGGCCTCAAATTTTCAGTTCACAGCCAAATCCATCAGAGTATTTCTTATCTGAACTTGCATTATGTGGTTTAATTTTCTGTGGACCGAAAATATACTAGTTCTTAGTGCTCCATTCATGATCACACCGATGCACCGATGTGCTTTCTGTGTTTAAAGAGGTGTTGTCAGAATTTGATAATGTGCATGTGGCAAACATGACAGCAAATCAAAGCATAAGAACAACACAGCAAAACCCTGGCCTTGTTTTTTCTCCTTGGCTGTTAGGGCCTTGAGAAAGAGAGCAAACGGAGGCACAAGGCCCTAAGTGTGAGGGTTGTTTGTCTTGACTTGACCTTGGTGTGTGTGCACGTGTGTGCGTTTGTGTGTGCGCCTGAGCGTGTGTGTGCACGCATCTGTGCGGTGCACCACATCAAAGCACGATAGAGTGGCTCAGTTGTTGCGACCTCTGACCCTGGCATGCTCCGAGACAGAGGGAGGGTGGCGGAGGAGGAGAAAAACACACAGGCCAACATAACCACACACACATAAGCACATGCACAAGGAAATGGGTGGGATTCACACAGATTCCAAATGTGCAACAGCTAGAAAAACAACCATAGATACAGACATAGCAATTTGTCTTGTTAACTTTTATAGGGACCTGTGAGCAGGGGCACTTAAATCACTATATGCGCGTACACTAACGACGACCACACAAATGTTCCCACTGCCTTTATCTTCTCTCTGTATATCTTCTTCTGTGGTGCAGCCCATCCTCGATTTTGTTGAACCTGTCAGGGTCTGAAAGTTTCTTGATCTAATCAACTGCAAATGTTTGTATGGACATGGAGGACAAATGGGAGAGTTACTTTGTCCTTGGATGAGCCCTTTATCTCTCTCCACTCGCTCTTTTTTCATCATTAGTACTTGAAGTAAAGTCTTAAGAGGTTATCTCTACATCTTTACTGCATTTATTTTTAGCCGGTGGCAGATATATCCTCAATCCTTGAGAAAACATCAAATGTTGGCTTAGCATGTGTGTGCATGGCATATGAGTCACTAGATCAGTGTATATGTGAGAGTGTTTTAACGTGTTTGTCAGAAGTAAATGAATCATTCACACTGTGCGCAAGTGTAGACGCGCATGTCTATATGTGTGTGTATTTCCTGTGTGTGTGTGTGTCCCACAGCTGTAATAACATACAGCTCTCTGCATTTCAGCTATGCTGTCACAGTCTATTATAATGTTCCTTCGACACACACACACACACTAATGAAAACATTTCTGGACAATGCTCATTTGAGAACAAGAATACTTCAATCATGTAATCATGGTTGCAGAAACCTGTATTTATAACATACCTAATCTTTGTCTCTGATCACAGTAGTTCTATACTGCCAAATGCCTAGTATATACATGTATACAGAATGGTGGAAACATGGGTTTTGTCAGCACCTGCAAAAAATGTAGGTTGTTTGTTACTGCCAGCTACAGTAACAAACAACCTACATATTCTGCAGGTGCTGACAAAACCCATGTTTCCACCATTCTGTATACATGTATATACTAGGCATTCGGTCTGGCTGCACTGTATATATCAACATGCACATATGGATAGACTCCATGCAAGTGTGTCTTTGTGTGTGTGTATAAAATGGCCCTTGAAAGCCATTGGGGGCGGCAGTGGTGCGGCCGGTGTGTTTGTCTTGGCAATGATTCAGCATTCCACATTCCTCTGTGATATTCAGTACTGTGACCTCAGGAAACCCGCCCAGCAAAGAAGCTCTCTCTTACGTTCCTCCTCTCGCTGCAGACTTTATTTCTCTCTACTGCCACCTCCCCAACTTTTCTCTCTTTTCTGCCCTCCCTCTCTATCTTTCACTCCACCCTCTTTTTATATCTGAACTTGGGAAATCATCTCTCATCCCCCTTCCCCCAACCAACCCTCGGTTTATTTTCACTTCTTCCTTCTGCAAAGGTTTCTCCTCAACGTTACCCTTTTTTCCAGAAAGAGGTCCCCAGAAAAGGCACCGTTCTCATTGCTGTCTGAACACACATCTTGCTGCTGTCATGAAGAATGGACAACACTGTCCTGGTCACTCAGTTTATCACTCATATGCATATTTCTCCATTATTAGGAACTCATTGAGTGATCCAGCACAGAAAGCTAGGAGGAAATTAATCATTCCTATCCCAACCTCTTTCCCTTTTTCTTATATTCTCAAGACATTAATTTATGCACATGTAACACTCATACAAATATGCTAAAGAATATAACTGTACACAGGTTAAAAAACTGAATCGTGTACTACATTAGATGGGAATAGACTGCATGAATAATAGCTATTGATTGGTCTCCTGATCTCTCGTCCTATAACAAACTTTCTGCTTATCTTGTGTGCCAACTGATTCCTCCTCCAACTCCTCCCTCTTCTCTTTGAGGCCATGCCCACACAACCAGAGAGACATTTCACCTGACATGACCTTACGCCCAGGGCTAGGCAGTTATGCCTCCCTCCCTGTATGCCCCCCTCCCAGCTTGGGCAGTAAATTACTACACATACTTAAAACACAGGGCTGCCACACCTGCCACCAAGAAGCAGAAGGCTCAGGGAAGGAAAAACAGGTAGACAGCAGAAGAGGCATTTAAGCCATACTGAGCTCAAGACAGGATAAACTGTGGGACACTATCAACAGGTTTCAGAGGCACAATCTCACTGCATGACAGAATGACAGTCAACTCATTTTATAGCTGTGCATTTACACTTAACATCAGACAATATGGGACAAGCAGCTGCACTGACAATACCCTGACTAAAACATAAAAGCTATTGTTAAGTTAAATTGACATAAAAATCTAATAGAGTGAAACATAGTGAAACTTTCTGAGCAAGTTACATAACAAATACATCAGACAGAACAAGATGAAATCCAAAAGAAGCCGAAAAAAGATGAGCCCTCCACACTGAGACTTCACCATGTTATACTGTAGCTATCTACTGAGTGCAATGTGCACTGTGTGGCTGACCCACATACAGTGGAGAGGAGGGAAGCACGGGTGAACTGAGGTAAAGGGTGGAGCAGTCAGTCAACTCTCTTATCTCGCTGTCACTCTGACACTTTCCTCTATCACAAGTGTACCTTCATATGGCCTGACTGTGAAGCAACAAACAACTGTAAACCGCTGAAGTCATAAAAATGAACACAGGCAAGAAAAAGACTTTGTGTCTTACATAAATAACACACTTATGTATGTATCTATGTGTAGACGTATGAAAAACAAGCACAGCATGCAATGTCAATTAAAGATATCCAACATAAGCATGGCCACACATAGACACTAAGAACACCAAGAAAAACAACAGATAAAAGTGCATCTGCTGGGCAAGGTCAAACTTATGAAGTTAAACGTCTAGAGTTTGTAAAACTTTCTTTAAATGCAATTGACTCAAAGGACAGAGAGCATATATGTGGATGTGTATGCATATGTGTATGCGTGTTTGCAGACCTATGAGTGAGCGTATGTGTGTGTGTTTCGGATTAAGAGCTTCACCCCTGGACCTCGAAATTAGATAGGGGATTAGTGGGACACATCCGCCACCTGGCATTTTAAGCCCCGCAATTACAACAACAACTTTTAATCAACAACAGCCACACATGTGTCACATACAGTTAGAACTCAGCAACTCATTCATCTTCCTCCTCATGCTGGATTCTCCCAGGGTGTCACTGGGAGAGAAGCTGTATGCTTGTTTTAAGTCTGATCATGACCCACTGTATTTATAGGGATCAGTCTGGATTGGACTTGTTAGCACTGTGCACAAGAAACCAGAGTGAATCTTACGTGGCAAAAAAAATGAGGGTACATCCTTGATCTCCTGTAAAGGTTCTCTCATTGTGCCATGCTCAACGGGGTCAAAGATCAGGACAGGATACAGAGTAAAACCTCCGGTGGTGGTAGTGACTCAGTGCCTTGTTCAAGGCCACTTACACAGTCTGGGTGCTTGCCAACCACCAAAGCCTTATTCTGACTCACTAAGCCACTCCACTGTTATTCAAATCCCTGGTGCCAATGCAACTAAAAGTTGGTAGCAGTGACAGTGAGTTAAACTGCGTTAAGGTTTTATGAAACAACACACTTATAATAATACTTAAATCAAATGGGCTAACTAACGTGGCTTCTAGTAATCCACTCAGCTAAAATGTCAGGTGTGCAGGAAGCTTTGAACAAATAAGCATTCCGCTGTCCTGAGAATGCATGCTCAGGGACAAGTGGGGGTATTCAGTCAGCCAGGTTCAGCCAAAGAAATATATAGCAGTGAGGGCAACCAAACCTTTGACAGTTTTGCGCCGCTTCATGGCCAGCATGCAACTGGGAGGCAACCACAGCAGACAAGCAACCAAACTAAAGACACAGCAGCCAGGGAACACGAAAGAAAAATAAACCATGTTCTTTTTCATGCACACCTCCAGTTAAACATGTAAATAGCCACAGATAGTCATTCTGTGCTCAACAGGCAGTTTAGACCACAAAATGAGTGGATGGAAAGAAGGAATGGGGATTTGCTGCCAATATGCCAACAACCAAAACTGATACATATGTATAAAGTAAAATACATGTGACAAAGCTCAATATATATGAAAACAACTGTGATCTTGATTCTGGGAGACTCAGAAAGAACTGAAGAAAGAAAGAAAGAAAGAAAAAAGACTATTTTAAGCCCAAGTGAAGAGTAAGCAAAAAAAAAAAAAAGCAGGAAAAAGGGAGCACAGCTCTGCAGCTCTTCTTTATTAACAAGCAGCGTCTCCATCCAAAATCTCAGATAGCAATCTACTACAAATTAGGACCAGATTTCTTTAATTGACCATCATGTTACTATAAAAGACAGAGTGCCACCTTGATTTACCAGAACAATAACACACTAAGAGAAACAGGAGACCAAAAGAGAAGGCAACCTAAATGATTAGGCTGAAAGAAAACAAATAAGATGAAAATGAAAAAATATGAAAAGACAAAGCTAGGACTGAGAGAAGTGGAGATGAAAACAGAGAGAGACAGAGAGAATAGGAGAGAGGAGGGTAATTGCAGGAAAAGGGGCTCATTAGTCCGTCACTTTCCTCAATCTAACCCCCAATTTAAGGTCGGGGGAACATAGAGACTAGAGAAAAGAAAAAAAAAAAAAAAACAGAGTAAAACTACAAAGAAGAAATTTCAAAAATACTCCTTCTCCAGTTTGCATCGTCTCAAATGATTTACCTCCAGACTTTTCTTTCTCTGTTTAACTTTCTACTGCTGACCTCTTTACACTAGCTGTGCACAATGCACCATTATGGATCACACACCATATCTCCTTACACACCTCGCATGATGAATACACTGTATCTCTGCCACAGTCTGAAACCACTCCGGAGGGAGAAGAAGGACTGACTTCATGTTCAAAAAGAGTGAAAAAAAAACAAAGAAAAGGGACTGGCTAAAAAACACCAGACAATCAGGGGGAAACAACACTAAGTTGCAAATTAATCAGCAAACTTGCTTTTTAATCTGAACCTAAGATAAAGCAACTTGTATACTGGTATATAAATCAAATGGAGACCTACTGTGTCACTGACTGGCCCATGACCAATTACGGATACTGACTCATAGTTTAAGAAAGTACGGTGATGAGATATTCATTCTTTCCCTGCAGAGTGTTGCCCTCCCCACCCACAGTGCACTCAAGATCTGGAATGTGCTGCACAGACAGCAGTAGAGTTTCAGCCTGAGTCAAACTACAGTCACTGTACTGCATTTTGCAGTAATAATTTTAAAAAGTCACGCTTTTTTTTTTTTTTTTTAACTTCATTCTCAAAGCCAAACACCACTTTTAGCTTGCTGAACTTTGTGTTCATTGGAGATGTGATGTGTGTGAATTTAGGAGCATCACAAAATCTGCCTTTAATCTTTAATCTGCCTAACGACATATAATATCTCTGGTGCTGATATTGTTTGTGAATTGTCAACTACTATGGCAGGGAAAGGCAGGTGAAAGAGTTAAGAAATTGGGAAGATGCTTTAAGGCAGCAGTACCCTGCACTGCTCTCTGTGCCACAGCAGGAGAAAGCTGAGGTAAGGAAGAGCACCAGATGGAACCCTATTATACGGGCCTACCCAAAGACTACCCAGGTTTCAGCATTCTATATGTGTGTGTGCAGAATGGTGGGTGCAGGCATCAGGTGCCAATCAATTTAAAAAGATAATGTGCAGGATTTTCATGGTATCCAAGAAAAGTGCAAATAAATACAAACAAATGTCCTTTCTATTTAGCATTCAATCTGGATCACACAAACGTTATCATCACATTAAGTATGAGGAGTCTTTGTGTCACCTGCTTGTTTTGTTTGCAATTAAACACAGTGCTGCAGATGGCCATATATACACTTTCACACAAAGCCATGCACTCACATAGAAATTAATTAAAACCCAAAAACAAAAATCTATTAATTTCCTCTTATGTTCACATTGATGGTCCACTGATGGTTTCAGCCTCAGTAATAAAATCATATTGGCTGAACAGATGCACAGTTCTGCACATACATTATAATCATGCATTTCAATATCATACACATGTTTTGGCAAGACTCACTGAACCAAATATGTGTAGATGAATATTTACACACCACCGGAGAAATTCATTGTTGTAAAAAAACGTATATGCTCATATATTATACATTGAAAATGCATCTCTCTGCTGTCTTTCTCCCTCTCGTTCTCTCGACTCTCTCCCCTGCTTTCTTTCATGTGGGAGGCAGCACTGGGCACCCAGCCATGCCATATCAATATGCGTACTGGTGAAATGCTTTCCCTGCTTCCCTCGTGTTGCAGTTGTTGAGGCCTGCAGCAGTGGAAAAGACAGCTAGTGTCACCGGATATGGCAGGTCATGTTAGCTAGTAGTTATTTAACGGAGGTTAGCATGCTAGCACTCCCACAGCGGCAGGCCAGAGATAGGCTGGCCTTGTCATAGCAACCTGCCGCGGTGACAGCCTATTGATGCAGACAACGCCAGCCAGAGCCACCCTGGAGGCACCTTGGATTTCACCCAGGCAAGGTTCCCTGGGAGCCAGAGTTGCCATGGTGGCAGCCGAATTTGGGTCCAATGTGAAGGGAAAAGGCGGTGGACTGGGGAGGGGGACTTTGGGGTGGCAAGACAGCGGACAGGAAGAAGGGAGGTAACTGGGTGCTACGCCAACATTAAAACCAATCCTGTGGTTCTAAAGGATTTAAATTAAAAGAGCCAGGATACACAGTTGTATATTAATGGATATTAATGGACGTCCTATAAAATACATATATCCTATAAAAGACAAAAACAGCAACAGAGAAATGGAGAAGCTGCTGCTTTAACCTTCACTAAGGGTCTCTTATCAATGTGAATGACAAGTTGCATGTATTGATGAGCACAAAGCGCAGCTGTCAGATCAGTCGAGTTACAAAGTGACAAATGCACTTCTCATATCTTACTCCACAAACACCGCTATAACAAGATGTTCTGTCAAACAATTAGGGTAGGTAAGTTAAAAGGAGTAAGAGTTGTTAACATTCTGCGCAATTGAATAGAAGCTAAATGAAACCTTTTGAAAGACGCCACTCTCTCTTGGCTCCTCTGTGCCTGCTCTTTCTGTCAGAAATCACTAAGTTGTTGGAGATGACTTAACCCTGATCTTTGTATTCATAAATTCATCACCTCTTAATTAAAAAGTTTTCATGATTAAAATGCACCAAAGGACTTTTTAGCACTTAGTTTACACCTGGCTCCCTTGGCTGACAGGCTGACAAATTATGAACAGCTGAAGCAGAGTGATGCACAATGGTGGCCAGTTCACCACGGTGTCCCTGAGACCCCAACCCTGCTTGTTCCAAACTCCATCTCTCATAAAAAAAGACTTTCTGTTTGGCTCAGCGTACTGTAAATCATGCAAAGAAGAGCATAGCACTTGTTCTGGAAAAAACGCATGCACATGTGCACTCTCACATGTCTCATGAACGCCTATGCATATAAGCCTTGCCAAAAGGACAACACCCCCTACACCACTTTGTACTAAACACATAAACTGCCGTCGGCCTAGCCCACAATTCTACCCCTCCCACAACACCATCCTTCCCTGAAGCCGTGCTAGGGATAAAGAACAAACACAACACACTATCTCTTCCCCCACCTTACGCCACTCGTTTTAGACCGTCCACCTCCCACCTGCTCTGCACCCCCTTCAAGCTCACACAAACATGAACGAACGCACACACCACACCATTCCACTCCAAACCCATCCTGTTATCTAAACAAGCGCCATCCTCTCGTCAGCGTCAGTGGGTTCTTTTCTCTGTCTCCTCAGAGAAAAGAGAGACTCTCCTGTTCACAGATGAATGGAGTCTTTTGATGAAGCACCGAGCCTTGTTTACTGCCACTCCGTTTATTTACCGGCCTGTTTTTCAAGTCGTCATTGAGGGACACTCTAACAAACACCTCCCCCAACTACCCCAACCTCACTCACCAACTCCATCTCATCCTCTACTTAACGGCAACACCCCCCCCCCCCCCCCCCCCCACACACACACACACACAATGCACATACATACTGTCCCCGCTCTCAATCCCATGTTGTTCCCTATCCCATTTCATCCTGCTTTCTTCTCTCCGTCTAGTGTCCTAGATCTGTGTCCAAACTGATTTGAAGCTTACTTGCTTACACAGACGCATGCCAAATTTGATTCTCTGCATTCTGTTGGGCTTCTCGACTAGCTTGCTCGTTTCCCCCCACCCCACTTTCTGTCTTTACTAAACTGCTCTCCTTCTCACGCTGAACACCACACAATGCCTTCATGAGGTTTTTCTCACAAGGAGGAGGACTGGCTGGTTGAGAAAAAAAAAAATACAGTTTGATAATGTGATATGTTTTAACCAGGAAAAAAATTAATGCATAAATTAGCAATTAAATGAAACGGTCAGAAAATCTCATAAAGGCATAAAACAAAAGACAAACTAAACTACAATCATATTTTATTTCCTAAAATTATAACGCACTGACTGAACAAATATAACAGATCATTAAAAAGGAAAAATGGAAAATAGCTGGTGGCATGAAAACATTAGTTAGGTTAAAAAAAAAAAACAATTCCAAATGTTAAAGTCAGGGTCGAGAGGCCCATGATTGCCGGCTTTCACAAAAAATGAGGACAATGGTCCTATTGAGTTCTAAAATGTTTGTGCTTAAAAGTTATTATACATTTTTCTGTAGCTGCAAATAGCAGTCCACAGTGTTAATGAGACTAGGGGAGGGCATTCATTTGAACCCTAAAGAGGAATAAAAGAAAAGGCGAACAAGTGAAGGCAAGAGAAGAAGAGAGGAGAAAGAGAGGATCAGAGGGAGGAGGTTGGCAGAGACTGTATGAAAATTTGGCGTCTTCCATACAGAGATAGCATCGTGCCAAAAACGGCCGCCGACACAACTCCTCTCACTTTCAACATCAGACTCCTTTGCTGTGTTAAACCCGCCCACATAATAATTTTGTTATTCTTCAACCCACATGTGAAAAATTAAATAAAATAGAGGTTATTTTTATTTCCTTTCTGAAATCAGTCGTGGCCCAACTTTTATTTAACGATATTTAATTCAATTGAGACACTTCTTGCGAGGAAAATCTCTATACAAAAAATGTAATAAAAACAACTTAAACAAAAGTAATAGTGCTGTGGATTTGAAGCTCAGTATTGTGGCATTTATTCTAGCATGACTATGGCTTTGTGGTACTGAAAAGCGCCGTTAGCCAGAGAGCCTTTGCCAGGGCCTCGCTGTGAGTGCAGCCCGGCGAAAAAGCCGCATTCCCTGGCTCTCTCCCTCCTTTCTGGCTGGCCTGCCTGAGAGTGAGCATTGGCCACTGCACTCTTTCTCCTGCTCCTTCTCCACCTCTTCCTCCTCCTCTCTGTCTCTCTGAGGTCAGGAAACCCTCCTGAGCGGGTATATGGTTTTTGGGGACAGACACATTTCATGGTTGGCGCCGCTACAAAAGCCTGAAAAGAGACCCGGCACTGGGAAGACACAGTATTAATACAGACAATACCTCCCCCTCGCTGCTTCTGACTCTCTCTTTTCTCAGTAACCTCTTTCTTTTCATTTCTTCTTCTTCTTTCTCCCTTTTTTCTTGCGCTCACTGTGTTTGTTTCCAAATAAAAAAAAAATGATAAAAAGCCCACTCAGCTGAAGTAAAGGATCCAGTCTTTTAATGTGCAATTAAACCTCAACAGTAGGTATTGGACCAGGTAATACACCCGTAGTTCCTTCAGACAAAAAAATAAAAAATAAATTCTTAATAAAATTGTATCAGTAAAATATAAATAATGTATTAGATTAATATATTTTTTAATAACATTCAATAAAAATTTACTTTGGTTTCAAGAACATAATTTTATTCTGGCCCATTATAACTGAGTCTATATATAAAGGAAAAAGGCATTTTCTTAAGACCCAGCAGCGATAAAGGTGACATTTGTTAGGTGGCAATATAAATTAGTAGACGCTGTAATTCAAAAAGAGTACGGTACTATGTAATAAAAAAAAGTTATGCACCATTAGTAATGATGAAAACGCAAGCATCTAGATACGCCTTCCAAAAAATGTGTATTCTTCTGCTGTTTAACCTGTGTTGATTTACAATGTTGAGTTTCTTTCCAGCAGAAACAGGAACAATCTGACAAAAGGGAATCTGACCAAACAACAATACAAGAGAAAACTAGCACAAACTGCCATATTTGCCTGTTCCACCACATTAATGGCCTCTCAATTTCACTGGAATAATCTGTTTACCGCATATCTCCCGACCCTGAAACTCTTCACACAAAAGGAAACTGATGCTGGTGGACCAGAAATGAGTTTTACTCTCTCCCTAGTCAGGCACAGCCAAAGAAACAGAGGCTTATGATCATTATGTAAAAACTGAAAAAGCAGGGAGCTGTTTTGAGGACAAAGCCATCATATCAAGGAGCATGCCACTTTTCACTGGACAATTTAATGGGGGACCAAACATAACAACATTGTCTTTGACGCGCCTTCCTCATGTTTTTTTTTTTTTTAAATTTTCCCTCAAGTCTGCTTGTGTCATCATGTCTCATGAGATAAATGCAGACCCTGCGGTTTTGGATCAATCTATGTACGTCTGTGACACCCCAATGTTAGCCCTGTCTGTGTATGTGTGTGTGCATGTTTTGGAGCGAATGAGCACACAACAGAGCTTTGGCTAGCCCGATACCAATAGCTATCCAAATACACAGACTTTTTTCTGAAGCCAAGAATAGTGTGAGAAGACTCCCTCTCACTCTCTCTCTAATGTGACGGGGCTCTCCCTCTATCTTAACCCTTTAGATTTGATATGTAGCCACCTCTCTGTGTCCCTGATGCCAGACAGAAAGACAGAGACGCGCAGAAGCCCGGCTAAACGAGAGCCATCAGTAAACATTTGCTGATGCCAACGCTGCTCTGCATGTGAAGAGCTTTTCTTAGACGACATGGGCCCTGTTCCCACCACACACAATACAAAAGCCTCAGACCTGACCGACTCCCTGAGTGTCAAGATTTCATTTGATAAAAATTTCACTGCTGAGGGTCATCCTAAGCTGAACTCACACACAGACACAAACAAAAACAATTGCACATAAGAACAGTCTATTCAGCACGTATGATGTCATGGGAGCCAGAGGAAAGATCCGGGAAGTAATTAACAATAGATTATTTTCACTGAAAAAATACTGACCATGGAGAATCCATTAGTCTATCCTGACAACTTTTAATACATTATGAGCCAATTATCTTGTGGCCCTGAGTGTAAGGATTCGTCTCAATTTCTCTCTCTCCCTTTTCTATTTTTACATTTCAACTTCTACAGTAACATATTTACTTTTTTTTTGCACCCCCATGAACTCAGAGTTTCCTCTGTGATGAACGCAAGTAGGGTTTTATTTTTGAATCCCTACTGTGGTCAGTGAGTTGGCTGGTGGGCCGCCACAGCACTAGGGGTTCTCTGGGCTTTCTCACAGCGCTGTCCAAGGCATGACTATTGCTAAAGTGAGAGGGAGGCAGGATCTGGCACTGTAGAGCGTAGAGTGTGGAGTGGTCATGGCAGAAATGGCACAGCGAGCACATTTCACACCTCCCTCGGTGTGACTGCAAATTTCCTGTACTGCACTTTTGATTGGAAACACATTTGAAACATCTTTTCATGATCACACTTACGGAGTACAAAAGAAAAGAAAAAAAAAAAAAAAGCAGTAAGGATGTGATCCAAACCATGAGTAAGTGCACTGAGCTAACTTTGGAACTCATAGATGTTTTTTTTTTTTGTCTTCTGTTTTCCGACCTTAGAATAAATCAGAAATGTGCAGAGTTTAATCTAAAGCAGCTCACAGATTATAAATCAAATAGGTCCACTCGAGAAATCCTCAAATGGTGGACAACCGGGGCCACCTATGCGGCAGTCACACTAACAGAAGTGAGAATTATGTCTCAACCAGTACAGTGAAGTATAGTAACACACTCCATTCAATGAATGGAGTAGTCATTGATTATCAAAGGAGTGTGTGGAGTGCAGGCCCGTGGCAATTTCAGGCCAAGAGATCACTATCTCCATTGTAATATACCACTTACTCACTCTTAATAAAACACTAAAAATACACTACACACTGCACTGCACGTAACCACTCGTTCTCATTCAGTATTTCAGTTGCAGTGTTTAAAGATATGATCCACCGACTGTTTTTTTTTTTTTTTTTTGCACTTTATCTGAGGTGACTAAATAACAGGGTGAGAAGGTTGTGTATTGTGGCATTGTGGTTTGTTCTGTTACAGCTGCGGTGTGTTATGGTCTGTAAGAGAAAGGATCTCAAGGCTGGCTGGCTGCAGAACAGTCTGCGAAAGCATGACGGCAAGCCCAGAGATTCCCCGTGGCAGCTTTTGCACTCTGTCAAAAACAAAATGCAAGACGTCTTTCTCTTCTTCCCACGACCAACGGGGCTCGTGTGCTGCCAAACAGAACAATCACTATTGTAGCCTCTTCTCCTTTCCAACACGCTCTCGTCGCTCCCTCTCTCTCTCACACTGTGTCTCCCACAATATAAACAAAAGAGATCAGCAGAGGCTTTACCTCTGTGAGAGCAACAATGAGGGCGATGTTTAAGGAGACAAAACAAAAGTGTGCATGGGATCAAAGAGGAGCAAGGAAGACAGAGATGCTAAAGACTGACAAAATACAACCCAACAAAACTCAAACAATGAGCACATCTAGTCATTCACTGAGCGACCGAGACAAAAATCACACATTAGTGTTACAGATAAGTGCGACAGATAAAAACACATGCGAATGTACAAGTTGAAATTAAACGAGGGACAAGTGTGAGGACAGCGTCTCTCCAAACAGGATTTAAACTGTGTATTGGCGCTTTGGATGAAGATAAAAGTAGCGAGGCACTCTGTGTTAGCCAGATAAGATAAGAGACGCACACAGTAAGTCAACATTATGAATGGGCAGAGCACGGGGCAGACACTCCAAGCAGTCCATGTGTTTTACTGTACAGCTAATAAACCAAAGTGCTGTGGTGATGGGTGCACAGGGAATGAAAAATTAACAGCTGACGTTTCAAAATAGGTAGAGGAAAATGTATGATGCATTTACAGTTTTGGACTACATATACTTCACTCTTTAATTGGCAGTCTTCCTTCAAACACAATGCTCTGTAGCAGTCAAGACTCTATTTTGAAAACATCCTCTAAAGTCTTAAATCATTTATTATAGTAAATGTGTAGTATAACAGTACTAAAAAAACACTGTCATGCAGACAAACCCTTTGCTTTCTCAATAAATTCTGAAACATTTGATAAGTCTAAGGAAACTTAATTATATAGGTTGAAATACCACATGCTATCATATTAATTTCCCTTTCAAAACTAAATATGCAACAGTAAGGCAATGGCTTTCTGCTGATTAGGTGTATTCTTTAAGTTGCACATATGAAACTAAACAAATACAATTAAATGTTATATAACATAAGACTATAATTTAAAAGTCAAATATGCTACAACAGTGTTAAGTATAAGATATTACTAAAAACACAACAGACAAAGCAAATTTTGCAGCACAGTTTCAGTGAAAAAAAATATTAAATCAGTTATACTGAACATTAAATATTTGCCAGATATGAAATACCATTAAAACAGTAATACAGACCGCCCGCTACCTACGGTTTACTACCGCCACAGACAGACCAACAAAGTGATGCTGGAGCTGCTGCCAGGGATTGGCTTGGCTGTGTGAGGTGCTTGGCCTCGACCGAGTTTTTATTTTGTGTGTGTGTGTGTGTGTGTGTGTGTGTGTACGTGTCAGAGAAAGAAAGGGAGATGAGCATTTGCTATATTCATGTTAGCGCCTACAGAAAGAGTTGTGTCTAGGCCGAGAGTGAGTGTGTGTATTTGGGCAGTGACTAGAGTATGCTATATATATATATATATATATATATATATATATACACACACACACGTGTGTGTATGTGTGTGTGCGTGTAAAGGTTGAGTCACTGTTTGAAATTTCCAGAAAATTCCAGCTGAGATAATATTAGGTCATGAGCGTGTGTTTGATATACGTAGCCAAGCAAATGGTGAAGTGGTGTGTATTTGAGGATTTGGCTGTGAATGTATGTGCGGCTGCTGTGACTGTGTTTTTTGCAATTGGGGTAAAAAACTACAACACAGCCAGTGTTTTGGCTGTGTGTGTAGAGTACGCGCACTGGAGGCTACAGTGATGCTTTGCCGGGTGTGAGTATATGTATCCATGAGGTGGCTGAGATACAACAATGTTTGGCTGTATCAAACTGTATCTGTGATAGTCCTTGGCCGAACGTGCTACTGTGTGGGTGTGCCTACGCGATCATGACTAAAACCATGTTTGGCTCTACGTGTGAAAGTGCGCTACAAAGATGACAGAGTTGTTTTTCTTCATTTTTTTATTTTTATATATATATATATATATATATATTTTTTTTTTTTTTTTTAACGGAGTGAGTGTATCTTTATTTAGCTGTGTTTGCATTTGTGTGTATGGCTGTGAAGGTGGCTGCAATAGTACTGGCCGTCTTTTAACATTGGCGTTTGGTGTGTGAGTGTGTGCTTGGCATCCAGGTCCAACGTGGTGCTAGCTCTCAGGCAGACGGTGAAGGCGGCAGCAGCCTGCGGCCTGAGAGCAGGAAACTCACGGCTTTAATCTCTTTCTCTCACACACACACACACATACACACACACAATCTGGGCCGTGGCCAAATGAGGATCCCTGGCTACAATGGCCTTATCACTGCACATACACTCCGACAGACTGAGTACAATATTATAAACAGTGACTCTCCTTTGTGCAACATTCATCTCACAAAAAACACAGAATTCAACTGTGGTGATCATCCCATAAAAACACTCACAGAAACACACACACATAGACACAGGCATGCAAATTCCTTCCTATAAAAAAACACAAAATACATGCTCATATGAAGCCGCAAATGCCTCGCTCAGAAAAAAGAACACATACTTGCCAGAGCACTCTGGACGAATGCCCTTGACACACACTCACATTTTTTTTATTGTTGTTGATACTAGGTTGTCATGTAAACAAAAACTAAGAAACAGATGAGAGAAGAAAATATTTAAAAAATAAAGACAAGAGGCAAAAAAAAGAATAATAATCTGATAAAAAAAAGCAAGAATCGGTTTTCCCTGTAAGTTTTTTTCCCTGGTAGATACATATTCCCTTTATTTATTCAAACAAGTATTGTTAAGTAGCATTTTAAATAAACATATTTATAGATCAGTTATTGCTTCTGCTCTGTAAAATGAAACACCTTCATGGTGTGTTTCTGAAACTGAAACTGTAATTCCTCCTCTATTTAATTGTGGTACCAAGTGTCATGGTGTGCATGTGTATGGTTATGCAGATTTCTGTTTGCACCTAAATGCACGTCAACATGGGCATTTATGACAAGTGTTTCTGTGTTGGCATCTCTCTCTATTAGTGTGTCCACATACCTGGTGTGTGGACGAAGTAGGCCAGGTAGAGGTCCAGCTCCTTGACAGACACTCCGATGTGGTGTGGCTGGACACACAAGCCAGGGTTGGTGCACTGTGGTGACTTGACCAGTCGTTCTCCATCCGTGCTCTCCAGGGGACTGCCCTTGAACAGGATGACCATCACCAGGTCGAGCCGCCACACTTTGTCGGCCTGACGCAGGCAGTCGATGCGACGGATCTTGCCCTTCTGGTCGGGGTTGGACAGCACACAGCAGGGGGGTTTCTTCCCTGTGATGGTGAGCACAAAGTCCTCACGGAACTCTGGCCGGATGTCCTTGCGAAGCTTGGCTAGCAGGCGCGAGGCCCACTTCTGCTTGATCTCTGGCTTCTCCCCCAGCAGCTCATCCTTCACTGCGCGCTCTTCCTCCTTGGACATGCGCTTCTCATGCTTCTTGAAGTATTTGCGTTTGCGGGCCTGAAGATTGAACCAGGTGTAGGCGAAGGCGCGGACATGGGGCAGAAGGGCCTCGATGAAGGGGTGGAATTCATCCTGGATGAGGGAGGTGGAAGGGGGCAGGGTGGAGGAGGAGAGGGAGGAGCGGGGGAAGCAAGAGGAGGTAGTGAGAGAGAGGGGGAGAATGGGGGAGAGAAGGATGGGGAGAGAGGAGTGGGGGTGAGGAAGGGAAGAGGGAAGAGAGGCAGTTAGCACCGGCGCGCAGCATGGAGGAGCGGCGCCTGCTCCGTGTGAGTGGAGGGAGAGAATGAGCGAGAGGCGCAGAGAGAGAGAGAGAGAGAGAGAGAGAGAGAGAAAGAGAGAGACAGAGAGAGAGAAAGAGAGAGACAGAGAGAAAGCGAGAGAGGGAAAGATGCTTCACACACTAAAACAGACACTGAGGACACACTTTACAAACCACTGAACAACACAATATTGAAAGACTGATGTAAAAGATGAGAAATCTCTTTTATCAAGTGTGAGGGTTTTCTTCATGTAATATTAGTGTCAAATCTGACAAATAATGGAAGACGAACAAATGTCTTTGTTATTAAAAATATATATAACCTGCCATCTATCGGATCAATTACAAAACAAAAAAGATATGACTTCTAGAAAATATAGTTAATTCTTAAAACACGTTAAGTAAATAAAGTAAAAACTTGGCATTTATACAAGCCTGTGTGTACTGACTAGATACGGCAAACAACACTGAAATAACCCGAGAAGTCACAAACCATATTCTAATTATTAAAATAAGGCAGTCACACTCGAATCGACAACATGAATTTTTTGGCCATAAATGACATCAGTGCGTCTTCACTCAAAATTACTTAAGTCTTAAGTAAAATCAAAAGTATATCTAAATAAAACAAGAATTATATGGTAGTTACCATTTTGCTCTCTCATCATAAATTCACCCCGTCGATTGCAAAGAAACTTAAAATGCAGTACCAGTACTGTAACTGGATTGTTGAGGCAAAAGGCGCAGGAGTAAAGCTGTGTATATTAAAAAAACAAAAGACTGAGGAAAAAAAGTAAGCAAAAAAAAGAAGCTGAGAAAGTGTCCAATAAAAGCAGCAGGGGGGAAAAAAGCTGAGAAAGAGGAGACAGGCCAAGGGGGAGCAGTGTAATACCAGCACAGGAACACAGGAGGTACTGTCGTAGGAGCTGCAGGAGAGGTGCTGTTGAAGAGCACAACAGAAGTAGAGTGTAGAGAAGTTTAGCAATCTCTGTCTAAAGAATAAAAAAGAGCCGGATGTGCACTAATTAAATCAAACAGAAATTGCAAAAAGTGACTCAAATTGTCAAAAACTTAAACAAGCCTCTCTGTTTGTTTGCAAAAATGTGTAGAAAAAAAATATCTTGATGAAAAAAACAACACAAAAATGGTTGGCAAAGCGGCGCGTGCTATTGGTTCAATTCTGATCTGCATAAGACTCACGGAGAGGGAGAGAGGGAGCTGGACAAGGGGGGTGCAGACGAGGAAAAGAAGAAGAAAAAAAAACAAAAAACAAGAGGACCGAATCAATGTTGGAAGACTGTGCACGACCGCTGGCAAACCCGAGTGCAGCTTCTTTTTTCCCCCTCTTTCTCTCCAACTCTGTCTCTCTCTTTCTCTCTTCCTCTCCACTTTCCGTCTCTAACCATTGACTGAGTCTGTGCAACACGCAGAGGGCCCACCTATTTGGCATCGAGTCTCAAACAGCCCAGCAATACGCACGCTCCCAGCGCTGAAAGGGAGGGAAGAGAGAGATGGCAGAGGGAGAAGCGAAGAGGTGGGGGTGTGGATGGTTGGTGGCTGGTAGTGGAGAGAGGGCGGGGGGTGGATTGTGTGTGGTGCAGGCAGAAGGCACGTCATTAGCCAAATAGACAAGTTCCAATCTAGTGCAAAGGCAAAGTCCAGAGGATATTAATTTTACATGCATCCAGACAGCACCCGCCCTCTAAAGCTTCCCTACACTTCCTCCTCCCTCACTGCCTGCGTCACCAACATGGTCACAACCACCTTAACAAACCAGCGCGTTTCCCAACCCCCACCCCCCCTCTCCACCCACCTCCCTCTCTCTCTCTCTCTCCGCTCGCGTTACACCACCTTGGCATGGGATGGCATGAGAAAACACAGACCCAAAATCCCACTAGACCTGAGACCAACAGCTGCTCCTGGATTTACCACACAAACAAAGAGAGGAGGGGGAAGAACCCCCCCACCCCCACAAAAAAAAAATACCATCCAAAAACATGCTCTCCTGTTTCAAAATGCACTCTTACATCCAAACTGGCCTCTTCTCCTCCTTTCACTCTCCATTTTTTTTTGTTACTCCACTTTAATAGTCCCAACAGCACAGACACAGAAACACATTAAAAGTTTCTGTTACCAAATTAGAGAGCAATCCCAGTTGTGGGTGAGAGACTGGATTCAGTGGACAATGACAACTGTGGTGGACAGTTTCACATGTTAAGCTGGTTTAGTGAGGCGAGTGCATATTAAAACTGTCTAAAACAGGCTATACTGCTTCCTGTAATTTGCAAAGCTTAGTCTAATGTTTTCAGATTCAGTCTCTGAAATAGTACGAAGAATAACAGTTTCCTACTGCGGCCTGTAAATTGCCCATATTTTCATCGTGTTGAATTATAAAGTACACAATGACACGTAATTGGGACTGAACAGCAGCACAAAGTGAAAGAGCACATGTCCCCTATAGCTGCCTTGCACTGCACGTTGCCTCGTCCTCATTGGCTGACCCATGCGACCTCAGAGGGACAAGCTGTGCCCAACGCACCATGGGAGAAATACTTGACACAAAAGCTCTCACCAAGTACCAATTCAACATAATCTGAAGCATTTGTTAGAAAAATAATATCTTGTGATCGCTTGATATTAAATACGTATTGACCGCTCTTCTCATTAGAACTGTATTTAAATGTCAACTGTCTAATTTACAATAAAGAAACATGTTTGCTCGTTTATGCCGTCCAAATTACATGAATCAGTCCATGAGGCTTGCAGGAATTATAGAGACATTGTCAAAACTGGATTCTCGACAGTGGGCAGCCATAAAAAGCTAACTTGTCATGCGGCAAAGTT